>NC_022011.1:86752855-86818722 GCF_000317375.1 Microtus ochrogaster
GTGTGCATGTCTGTATGTGTGTGTGGTGTGTGTGCATGTCTGTACATGTGTGTGTGTGTGTGGTGTGTGCATGTCTGTATGTGTGTGTGCGGTGTATGCATGTCTGTATGTGTGTGTGGTGTGTGCATGTCTGTACATGTGTGTGTGTGGTGTATGCATGTCTGTACTCACGTGTGTGCAGAAGAACATCAAGTGCCCTGCTCAACCATGACCCCCTAATTCTCTTGAGACAGGTACCTCACTGAGTCAGCAGCTCAGTTATCTGTCACTAGTCTGGCTGACCACTGAGCTGCTTCCACTTCCGATGTTAGGGTCTCAGGCACACCATTGGCCACCCCTTGTTCTTTATGTGGGCACAGGGAGTCAGAAATCCCTCAGGCCCTGTCCTTACACAACAAGCCGCCTTCTTTCCCACTCACTGAGCCATCTCACCAGGCCCCCAAAAAACAACTCTCAAAGACATCATTGAATTTCCATAGCAGACACTTCAGCACCCCAACATGCTGTGGTAGTGCATTCTGCTCCTTCAGCCAATAGCCTTTAAGATACCAGCCTACTTGGGCGTGGACTCTTATAGTATAAAAGCAGCTGTAAAGGTTTTCCCCTTAAATAAATAACCCTTTTATTATTCATAATTCTGAAGTGCTGTGGGGCTGTTTTGTGACTTATACCATCACCAACATAAGTCTGAAAAACATTATTTTAAAAATAGAATTCTTCAGTATTTTTTATTATTATTAATTCTTCAGTATTTTAAGTGTGTGGGGGGACTTGCATGCATGTCACCTGATTCTACGTTTGACACTAACAGACAGTTTTAAGGACGGCTGGTGAGAGATCATCAAGTTCCTGTAAGTAAGGATAGGTTTACTGGCTTTCTGTAAAAGGCTAAGAAAACACTACAAGAGCTTTCAGAGAGACGAGGGAGGTGATCTTTCCTGATTTAAGAATCAATACGCAGCGGGACCAGCAAAGCATAGGAAATGGCATCCCTTCAAAACCGCTTTGCCTAAACAAGTTGGAATGCTGCCCCAGAACTCAACATATACAGCACAGGGCTGGAGGCATCAGGTCCGGGATGCAGATTAGAAACAGAGAAGACGAAAAGGAAACTCCTCTAGGTAAAGGCAGAAACGTGGGCCTGCTTGATAGACTCTGAGCTCTGCAAAGCAGGAACAGTTTCCCCTGAATATGCCCGATAACTCACTGCTGACGCTCACTCTGAGCGCGCTGACTGACATGCATGAGGTTAGATGCAATGCATCTGGAATATTGCAGCCCTCACACCAGGCATGGATTTCCTGGGCCACTCCCTATGTGGTGGTACAATCTCCAGGACTACCCACGGGACTGTAGGTTTGTCTAGTCTGGAACTTGTTTTGTAGACTTGACCTCCAGGATGTGCTGCCTCTGCCAGGAAAATGCAAAGGTGGGGTGAAGGCATGTGCCACCACACCCAGAACACTCCTTTGCTTAATTCTGCTTTGAGACATAGAAGTCACACATCTAAAAAGGATCCTAACTGTGAAAATGGAATTCTAGTTGGCACAGGTAGCTCAGACCCGGCAAATCAGTATGATTTTATATAAGCTTCTTCACTTGAAAAAGAGGAGAACTTTTGAGAAATTTAGTGATCTATAGAAGCCTCTTTAACTATCGCTGTCAGACAGAGCAAACAAAAATCTAAGACAGTAAAATTTTACGTTTCTATTCATTTGCTTTTTCCGGATTGAGGATAGAGCCTTTCACATAGCTAGGCACATGTTCTACAAATAAGATACACTGTAGCCTTAAACTTGAATCTTGGGTAAACAACAAAAACAAAATGTTAATCTAACAATGCGCCAAACAAGCATTCCAGACAGCAGGAAGCAGAGGAGAGGATGAGACTAGAAACCAGGGCTGACCTTCGATGGCATCTTCCCTGTGCCCTTCAACAAGGCCCTGTGCTTTCTAAAGTTTCGGGAACCTCTCCAAACAGTGTCACCAGCCGAAGTCAAGCATTCAACACTCAAGCCTGCAGAGGAGACGTCATACTCAAACTGACAGCAGTTCACCCGGAAGCCAGTGTGGCTGGAGCATCCTGCCAGTGAACTCTGATGTCGTCCGTCGTCCACCCCTTCCTCTCACCGGGAACAAAGGAGGACACCCAGACTCTCAGATCTGAGCTTTCTATTGCTCCTTGCAGGCTCCTCTTGTCAAACTTAACATTTTAAAATTTTAATTGTCAAGCAGTGCCTGAGTGGTTCTACGGCCATGGGTTATCTATCAAAAGCAGCTTTTATTATATCATGCCTTCCTATTCCTATTGTCCCTTTGTGTGACTGTACCTGCATGCATTTATCAGCTTTTCTCAGGAGAAAACGTTCCTGGCTCAGGCTTGTTTTTCCATTTATGTTATAAAAATACATGGCAGTTGTAAGGGGAAGTACAACGCTGTGCTCAAATGCCTCCCTCTGCTTGCAACAGTGATAATTGCTTTATTGAATAAGGCTCTGTTAATTGTACAGCTTGACATTTAACATTTGTTCATTTGACTTGAAACTATTTTACATGAATGCAAAAGAGGCATGGAGTTCAATCCAAAAGTCGTTTTAACCATCTTCATTTTCTCTCCTTTACGTTGGTAAGGAGATGGCGATTTCCAGGAAAAGAAAATTCACCATCCAAACTTACTCCAGATCCTCAAAGGCTTCTTTCTAAATAGAGCGACCGCAAAGTACGGGCGCGACCGCAAAGTGCGGGCAGCGCAGGCAGTGGAACAAAGTCAGCCAACCAAAAATCCATCTCGTTTGCTTACTCAGATACAGCACTGACAGTTCCTAATGGAGAAACCGAGGAGCTGGACAACGGCTTGGTGAATAAAGTCCCTGCTGTGAGTTCAGATCCCCAGGACCCATAGAAAACAGCTGTGCATGGTTTCATATGTCTGTAACCACGGCTCCAGAGTAGGGTAGGCAGGCAGGACTCTGGTGCCATACGTCTAACCACAGCTCCAGAATAGGACAGGCAGGCATGACTCTGGTGCCGTTTGCCTGTAACCACGGCTCTGGAGTAGGGGCAGGCAGGCAGGTCTCCAGAGCTTGCTGGCTAGCTAGTCTAGCAATTGAAGAGCATCAGGTTCAGTTTGAGACCCTGTCTCAAACACATCCAGTGTCTACCCCTGGCTTCGACATGCGCATGAATGTGTGCACATGCATGTACACATTACATATGAACAACAACAACGAAAGAAACCAAGAAAAACCTACATGAACGACATCGTGCTTTGTCAGGAAACACAACAAATGTCTCTCAGCAACACTTGAAAGATTTATTGTTTTAGATGGTGCATGGTGGCACATGCCTGTAACCCATCACTTAGATGGTAGAGAAAAGATGAAAGCCATGAGTTCAAGGCCAGCCTGAGCTACACAGCTGGTAAAACAAACAAAATCCCCAAGACTTTACCATTTGAGCAAAAAGCTATTTACAGTACGTCCATGCAGTGGGAAGATGTTCGGAAATAGTCCTAAATTATTATTATCTTTTTCACTTTCTGAAATCAGTTCTATCAGGATGCTTGTCCTTCAATTTTCATGACATTCATCTGAAATTTTTATTGACCATTATGCTTCTCCCATCATGCCCAACATTTTCACTAACATTGGACAAATACCTCTACCTAGTAATACAAGTCATGTTGTCTAAAATGCTTGGTATAATTAGTCGGGAATCGCCAACTATCTGCCAGAATCATCCACAATCTCAATGATTGGCAGTCATCAAAAGACTTTAGTCTGACCAGCCCTCCTAAAGTTAGGGTTAAAAGCTGTCCTCTGGGAATCAATCACGTTCTCAGCACAGGAGAATATTTCGGAGATGTGAAGGCTGAAATGGAGACTATAATCTTTTGTGATTACCCTTGAGGCTGAAGTGAGCGCAGAAAGGAAAGTCTATGAATTGCTGATAATTTCCTGTGATGACCCACTCCCAGGAAATTCTGATATTACACGGGCGCAGTAACAAAAGGGCTGCTCCCCAGACATGCGGCTTCAAAGAGCTCCACATTCGGGGTCCCAGAAGCCACTCATCCATCCTAGGGGCCAGGTCAGGGAGACGGCAGCTCGCCGAAGACAATGCAGGGTCTGATTGCACCAGGCCTGGTCGGGTGTGTGGTACATTCTGTCTTTCTAAAATGTGCTTTTTTAAAAAAAAAAAAATAACTGATTTTAAAAATACATCAGTTTAAACTTAGAAAGTCTAAAGACTTAGTATTTTTCTGTGGATATATCTATGATTAAATGCCCCTGAGTAAAATTTGATTTAAGCCGACATTTTTATTCTGAGAAAAAAATGATTGTCTTGCATATGTACCCTAAAAGTTGCCTATACAATAGTCAGGATGGAACCAAGTAAGTTGCAGTTACTCAGATTTTGGGTGACGTGATTGAGATTCAGGAGAAAAGGTGTGTGGGGAAGAGGGGTTGTGGGAGATGTGTAAGTCAAAAACAAAACGCCCAGGGACCTTGGGGAACAAACGTTCAGTATCCGGACGTGCAGGAGAACTTGGTACACTGACTCTTAGAACTGGGTTAAATCACTTCCTAAGTGGCCGCTGGCCTAGCTGTGGTTTCCATAATGAACAATGTAGACTATGGCATCTTCAAATCATCATGGCAAAGTCTCACGGAAAACAGCTTCCAGCTTCCCAAGAGTTTTCCGAGTAACTTTAAAGACAAACGGAGTCCAAGCAAATTAATTGTGTATATTTTTTTTCACGCCCAACCTCCACTGAATAGAGCTCTACCAAGCCTTCCCTGAATTCAGCTGTGGCCATCTTTAGTGCATGGAGGAGGTCAGGTGATTGTGATCTATAAGTATGGCCTGCCAATCATCTCATCCAGCTGGACCAAACTGAACACACAGAGAACCAGGTGTCTTATTAGGGTTCTACCACTGTGACGAGACACCATGACCCCGGCAATGCTTAGAAAGAAGAACATTTAGTTGGATGGCTTACAGTTCAGATGTTCAGTCCATTATCATCACGGCGGGACACGGCAGCGTGCAGGCAGACGCGGCTCTGGAGAGGTAGCCCAGAGTTCTATATCTTGCCCAGGTAATGGGAAGTGAACTGAGATGCTGGACCTGACTGGAGTGTGTAAAACAACTCCAAGTCCGCCTCCACAGTGACACACTTCCTCCAGTGAGGCCACACCTACTCCAGCAAGGTCACATCTCCTCATGGTGCCACTCTCTTTGAGGGCCATTGTTTTGCAAACCAACCAAGTACAGATATTTTAAACTGGAGCATCCGTTTTATAAACTCAAGTTCTTGGACACATGAATAACCTGGGTATTTATGTTAACTAGGGTTACTCTAATGCACAAAGCCTGTTTCAGTGATGAACACTATTTATTTACTACAGTTAGAAAGGGATCAAAGGGACTGAAACATTAATATAAATTACTATTTATTTGTAAGTATAGTGCCTTGCTATGTTGAGTCCTTTTGTAAACATCTGATATGTAAAATTATTTTAAATAATTAAAAATAGTTGTGGTGTTTCACAACAATCTCTCCCTCCCGGAAGAAAACCCAAATTCAATAAATGTTAGAAGTTTCCTAAATATTCAACCATGCTCAGTTCTCTTTGAAAATAATCAACACAAACATTCATTATATAATGATTTGATGAGGAAGGCACCATCAGGCCCCGTATTAAGATGGAGAAAGATGACACAAAGTGACCTCAAGATCACTCTCGCTGCTTGGAACACAGCAGGGTCCTCTCCCTTCCGGCTCCCACCTGGACGCTGCCTTCGTGGCCAACAGAGCCTAGGGTCATGGCTTCCCTGGAGCCAGCCACAGGCAGTCACTCCTCAGATTAAAGAGGATCCTCCTGGTTGCTTCTGCAAGAGGTGGAATCTCATGAATCCATGACTGACTACCCTGAGAAAGGAAGATGGGAAGTGCTTCACAGCTTCCTGCCTGACAGCAGCAACGGGTTATCATTTCCGTGTCTGATGGGAAAGGAGAGTGTGTGAGTTTGATTGTACCGCTGTGACAAAGACCCATCTTAGATGTGACAGAAGCTTGGTGTCCACGCGCGAGAAACGACGAAGTGAGAAGCAGACATGTTTTCGACCAGGGGAGCTCTTCCTTAGTCGCAGGCCGGTGGGGGAGATCTGCTCTGTCTGCTGCATCTCAGACCTTCAGCTGGCTCTAGGAACTGTGCTTACAAGCGAGCACATTGAGACTGAAGGGACGAGCCTGTCTTCCCCATACAGCGTCTGCAGTGTGCAGGGGGGGTTCTCAGCTTGGCTTGGGGAGGACTTGTCAGGCACTTAGAGCTATGCCCCACGTGAACAAGCTGTGAGAAGTGAGCACACTTCAATCCCAGCAAGGTGAAAGTGGAGGCCAGCCTTGCTTATCTCACTATGTCCAGCACTAGGCCCCTCTACTAGAAGAAACAAGGATTCTGGGTTATATTCTTCAACCTTCCAAGCCACAGAGTGCCCCACAATGACACAGGTAGCCTATTTCACGTACGAGCACATTAAAATAATTGTCATATATCTTCAAAACATGCCAACACCCTGTGATTCAGAGTCCCAGGGAAACAAGGTATCATTCATACAATTTAAGCTATTTATCATTTTGTTTCAAGAATCCGAACATAAAAAGGAAGTTGTAAAAAAGCTAAAGCAAAAGCTTGATTTGGGAAAGATTCTTTTTCCAGGATTCCTAAGCTTGCAGATGTGTTTTAACTTCACAGATTGCTAAATAGCACTCCAATTCATCTTTAGCACCCTCAATGCAACCATAAAAGCAAAGAGACTGGAATATTCCACAGGGTGCTGCTCATCCGCAAAGAGACCGCACTGCTTAATTCTGAGCACAAGAATCTAGAAGGCGGAAAAGTCAGAAGAAGGAAAACAGAGACAAAACACTGTGTTACTGGATGAGCTCTCGGGCTTTTCGGGTGCCACTCCCATCAATCACTGAGCCTCTGACTTAGAAATTCCTCTCCCGGGCTGTGGAAAATATTTTATGTATTAATATTTCCCTACTTTCTTATTGAGCTTTTCCATTTTATTATAGGCACCCAACGACTTGGGTGACTGTGGCAAGCTAAAAACAGGCTGTTTTATGGAGGTAGCTGACCACTTTCAAATACGATTTAAGGTATGTCCCATAGGAGGAAACTTGTGCCTGATACTGTAAATCTGGCCAAGAACTTATGGTTGGGAACTCACTGCCCCAGGGGTGAGCCAACCACTATTATTCTGCTAAATGAACACAGTATCCAACTGTTTCTAAAACCATATCTCTCCACCCATCCACAGGTGCACTTCTCAGACTTCAATAGAGAAGCCCCCATGCAGTGGACAGTAGTTAATGCTCACAACTGGGAACAAGTGTCTCTGAAGGGACCAGCCACAAATAGGACTTTCACAGCAAACTCTCTCTTCTCCTCCCACCCCCCTGCCTGCCACACGTGTGAGGAATCATGTGGAAGAGAGGGCAGGAAGACTGAAGAGGCAGGCGTTGGAAGACAAGAGTGAACCAGTATCTTCTGAACTCATGAACCCAGAGCAGCTGTGGTTGCCTGAAAATGACTGGCATAAGATCAAGCCAATCATCAACACGCTAGCATCGAAGGGGAGGGGATTTAGGAAGGCCCGCCCCCAACTGAAGTGATACAGGCAGTTGATGGCTTCTAGGGGAGAAAGAATCAATTTTCTCTAAGGGTGTGGCTCCTGGTACTTTATCCATACTCCAGTGGATAGCCCCACCTCCTGAATTTATATGAACAGCATACATTGGAATTGATGGTTATTTAAAACAAAACAAAACAAACAAAAAAGCCAGACACAAACTTAGAGGAATAGGGAGTGGAGAATGGATGGATAAGGGAGGAGTTAGGGGGAGAAGCAGGAGCAAATATGATCAAAATACATAGTATAAAATTCTCAAATTAATAAAGCTGTAATTTTTTTTTAAAAAGGAACAAGGCTAGAGGTTTCTTCTTTTCCTAATTACTTAGAATTAACACACTGAGCATGTCAGTTGATATAAGATGAGTTTTTTAAGGAAGATGGCCTGATGTTGATACCCTTTCCAAGGTGACTCCACTCTTGAAAAATGCCGGCCCGGGGAGGTGCCAAGGCCAAGGGCCTACTTTGCCAGAAAAGTTCAGTGAACCCTCCAAGTACACATAATCCTTGAAACCCTAGCACTGAGGACTCAGCCCAGAGCCCATAAGGCTGAGCCTGGGATAATGAAAGGGGCATAGGGGACACAGCATGGTGGAACCACAGAGGCCTCTTCCTTGACCCCCCCCCCCAGACCTTGGGGTACTTCCCGCATAAGGACGATCAAAATCTTAGTAGAATCGTCGTGATCTTTCAGTAAATTCCTGCCAGGGAACAACTTGTGACTTGTTTGTCAAGTTATCCCCTGTTCAGCACAATGAGTGCAGCACCAAATACCCAGAGAATGGCTGTGAGTGAGAAACTAAAATGGGGATTCAGGCGAGGAGAAGAAACTGAACTCCCTTTTACAGAGTCATTCTGTGGTCTAAGGAAAACGAGAGTGTGTGTGGGCACTGCGTGTTTGTGTTGAGCTCCCAGCAATCATATCTACATACTTCCCCCGTGTAGAATTTCATGGGGGTGCAATATTCTCCAGACATGTATACCTGTGGCTAAAGTATTTGTACAGCAATCTTTGTTATCTCTTTGTTACATTTTCAAAGCTTTCTTTTGAATCAAGATTTATTTCTAATTATGTGCATGTGTCTGCGTGTATATGTACACATGAGTACAGGTGCCTGCAGAGGCCAGAAGAGGGCAGCAGAGTCCCTGGAACTGGAGTCACAAGTGGTTGTGGACACTAGGAACAGAGCCCAGGTCTCCTGCCAGAGCGGTGCTTGCTCTCTGCCTTCTCTCCAATCCCCTTATAGGTTTGCTATAAATAAATTTTTTTTTGTAATCATCTCATAGGCATTGTTGATGAATATTCTAAGCCCAATAATGGCTGACCATGTCTACTCCTTTCAAGTGATTCTGAGCAACTGGAGGCGATTTCTTCCCAGTGTAGCTTCTTACACACCTCTTTACAGAGCGTGCAGAAGAGGACGGCACTTTAGTGTATTTTGAAGCTTTCATCAAAAATGAAATTTCAACCACATTCTCTTTTATTTCTTTCCTCTTTAATTTGGTTGGGATAAAGGGGTAAGTGTAGTTAGACACTCTAGCATCTATAAAATATACAAAATATATAAATATTTAATGCTAACAAGCACTGTTAAGAGCATAAAAACCAGACCCAAAGAGCAAAGATTCACTTTGGGCTACACCTGCTGAAGCATTTCGCTATATAAAAAACCAAAGCAGAAGCACATATCTGAATGTAGAAATAAGGAGCTTATCCAACAGATGCAGGTATTCACAGCAGGTGAAACAGTCCAGCATCTCGACATCGGGCTCCTAACAGCGACATCTGCTGAGCAACAGACATAAACTAATGGCAAAGTCAAACGGCTTTTAATTTCTGATTTCTTTCTTTCAGCACTAGTTGATGTTTAAGCAATGCATTATTTCTATTGTAAGAAAGACAAACTTTGAGAGCTTGTTGATTATTTGCAGGCTAGGAAGGACTCAGACACCAGACAGAAAGGTGAGGTACCTTGCTTAGCGCACTGGTGTTCTCTCAGCTTGTCATGCGTGACTCAGACAATCACACACTGACTTGAGACTTTAGACTCCGAAATCATCTTTATTCTGTTCCACACATCTGATCATGTGTCAGAAAAAAATAATTTCAAGATAGGAGTGAGGTCACATTTTTTTTCCCCTGCAAAATAATAAGGTTATTGAGCCTCTTGCGGTGAAACAGCAGTTTGTGCCTGTGGTCTCCTAGAAGGGTAGCAGAAACATAGCAGGACCCGAGGAGAATTTCACATAAACAGGCTCATAAGCACCTGTCAATCAAAGAGAAACCGAGGGGTGACTCTCGTCCCCAGGCAGCTCATGATTGCAGTTCAAGCGGCAGGCAAACACATCTCTTCCTATTTGCGGGATGCAGCCTCTTAGAAGTGGCTTTACCTACCAGTACCTACAAGCATGTAAGATGTGAATGTGTCTAAACTGAGCTCATGGCAGAACACCACAGACTTCACGGTTTTACAACAGGACTTCATGTTCTCACACTCCTGGAGGCCGGAAGTGTGAGACTAGGTTAGGTTATATTTAGGGATATATATGTATTTACATGGGCATACAATAAGAACTAGTGGGAAAGGAGGGCAGAGTTTGAAAGGAGAGGAGCAGGGTAGACAAGAGGGTTTGGAAGAAAGAGAAGGTGTCAGAGCCCACGGAAGAAGATCCGTTCCACCTTGACTAAAGGTCAGAGGGTTCAGATCTGTTCTTGCTCCTTCAACGTTATTAACAGCAGATTTGACTTAAGGTGTGGGCTACTAACAGGGTATCTCGACCTAGGCTGTGGTTACTTAGTGTTTTAGGTATTAAGAAGGTAATCACTTTGTTTGTTCCTCGTCTTGTGGTAAAAATGTCTTTTGCTTTCTTCCCCTCTTGGATTGGGGTCTTTAAAGGTCATAAGGAATAAATGGGGGGGGGGGGGATTCAGTCTGGGTTGCTCTCCAGACGCTATCTTACATCATCTCTGTATTTCTTTTGTATCTCTGTTTATTCTGCCTGACATTTCTAATCCACACGCCCCTACCCTGGAACACAGGAACCTGTCGAGGCTGGACCGGGACAAGAAGGAAAAAAATGTTGAAATTATATTATAATCTCAAAAAATAGAAACTTTAATAAGTTGGGAACAGGTTAAAAACTGGCAAGGGGGTGGGGCTGGGGCATAAATCAGTCTGAGTGCTAACTGCATACCAGCAAAAACACAAAAGTCCGCGGCTGGGATGATGCAGACCAAAGGCTGGATGAGAAGGAGCAGCCCTTGAAAGACAAACCCTGAATGCTGTGGAGGCGGGAGAAATGAGCATCAGTGTGTAGCCAGCCAAAAAAGCCTCCTGGGTCGGACCATGAAGGTCAAGATCTTAAAGAGAATGGATGTTTATGTTTTCATGGTCTTCACTTTCGTGAATGACACCAAGCCATCTCTCTGTATAACATAACCACAGACCAGGGCCCAAGTCATCACCCTCCTGGTGGCCGATGGCCAGATTCCTTATCAGTCTCTTCACGGTTCAGCTAGATGGGGTCTTATATGGTTTATTCTTTTTTTTTTTCTTTTAAAGATTGACTTACTTATTTTAATGCGTATGAGAATTTGCCTACATGTAAGTGTGCCTGGTGCCCTCAGAGGCTAGAGCAGGCAGTGCTCTTAACCACTGACTCATCTCTCCAGCCCTCTGCTTACTCATCAGAAGCAGTATGGAGAGATTCATGTGGCATGTGAGGCAAGGCAACCTCTGAATGAACGCTGGGAAGCACAGATTCTGCAACGTGTAAAATTCAACATAGAACATGGTGCCCATTCTGTTTTAGACAGTGACGGAATTCCTTTTTAATTCTTATCCGCCATACAGTCCTCTGGTCTACTATAAACAAAAGAGAAAACATTAAGTATCTGTTTGTGTATTGAGACACAGTCTTAGAAAGCAGCCTCGACTGGTCTGGAATCCACTCTATAGACCAGACCGTGTTTGGTCTCACAGAGATCTGCCTGACTATGAGCTGGGATTAAAGGTGTGTACTACCACACCCGACTATGTCATTTTAAAAAATTACTTTATTCTTAAATATGTTGTGTGCGCATGCACATGGGTGTGGAGGTCAGAAGAAGGCATTGGATCCACACTGGAATTGACACTAAAACAGGTGTGCACCAATTTGTATAGGTGCTGGGGGTTGAACTTGGGTCCTCTGCAAGAGCAGCAAGTGCTCTTAACCATTGAGCCATCTCTCCAGCTCTTACATATATGTATTTTAAATTAACTTGAAGAAGGTAACAAAGCTGAGGATTTTTCTGGGTCTTGGTATAGCAATGGAATTGCTATTTTTCAGGTAAAAGTTGATGAGGTCTGATCCCATTTCTCATATTTATTTAATCTCAGCGGTGGCCGAAAGCGAAGCGAGAGTACAGGTCACCCTGTTTCTCAAGGAAAGAGCAGACAGTAAGATCTGCTGTGAGACACAACAGCTGCTTTACAGATATATTCTGCTTCTTCAGAACTGCTGGAAGAAGTGTGTACTTCATATTCAAAAAGCCATTTCCTCTTTTGCATCACCCAAGGACAGGGAAAAATTTCTGATTGGGCTTTGTTCCCAGTGAATGAGTGGGAGGTGACAGGGGCCTAAAGAGCCAAGGGCCTGAAGAACCAGAACACAAGCTTCAACGTTAAAGGGTCCTAATTCAAGTCCCAGCTACTCCTCTTGACAATAGGAGTGACAACCACTGACTCCTCAGTGTTTTTTGAGGCTGGAATCCCTGGGGGGATGTAAATGATCGCAAATGCATGACAATTTAGTGTAATGATTGGTAACAGTATAGAAACATTTCCCGAGGAAATAAATGTGGTCATTGACCAACCACATCATAATATCTCCTAAGAAATTTTCCAAGTGGCTTGGGTGCTGGGATGGAACAAACAAGAAAAGGACAGTCATTTAAGCTGCACCTCAGAGCGACACACAGAGAGACTCACCCCCCTTCCGTGTGTGTGTGCACACAAACGAGAAAGGGACAGTCATTTAAGCTGCACCTCAGAGCGACACACAGAGAGACTCACCTCCCTTCCGTGTGTGTGTGCACACAAGCGTGTGTGTGCCTGTGTCTGTGTGTGTGTGTGTGCACACAAGCGTGTGTGTGCCTGTATCGTGTGTGTGTGTGTGTGTGTGTTGATAAAGGGTTCTACTATGGAGCCCAGGCTGAATTTGAACTGAAGATCGTCCTGTCTTAGCCCACTGGCACTGGGCAGGTGTGCAGCACCATGGTCAACAAGATAAGAGAGGTCCCGCTAGGGCTGGCTTATTTCTTAATAGAGCACAAGAAGGGGCATGACTTAGATTTAGCAAATTGATCAAAATCAGTATTTCTGATAAGTTTCCTTGCAATTTTTTCACTGTAGTAATCAAGAAATAGCAGTATTTGAACATTCAGTGCTTACTTTCTTCTAAGAAGGAAAAACCTTATAAAAAGAATATTCAATGAGCTTTATCAATATAGTATAAGATTCTTATGCACAATAAATATATAATACGATGTCAGTGCATCTGTGAGCCCTATGCAACATTAATAAGCCAATATAAAATTTATTTTTTACGTTAAGAAAGAACCTTTTTGAAAGCCCTTAAAAATTCCGGACGCAATAGCAGGCAAGGCATTCTGAAGATTGACAATGGTGACCTACAGAACATCACTGAGTATCTGTATTTGCAAAACACGTTGGCTGTCAGGTATCTGTTAGGTGTGAGGCGGTCAGAAGGAGCGGGGACGGAGGAGGTTGCTAGCTGTGACAACACATTCCAAGTGAACGGAGTAGAGCGTGGTAGGGGCAGAGAATGAAGTTTTCAGTTGCCTTGGGTGCTAATGTCTTCCTAGAAGCTGAACATGTTTGTAACATAGCTCTAATCTCCTGTGGGCAATTTAAAAGTATATATATATCATGCTGCTTGCGCTAATAATCTTGTATGAGACTTGCATTAAAATGTAAGAACAGAGGCAAGCACATTTCAGCTTGCTGAATCACCCAGGCTGCTTCTCAGCAGCCCCTCCCTGGTGCTGCAGACCACAGACATAAGCGGACCAAAACAGGACCAAAAACAAATACCTAGAAAACATTCCAAGTACAGTGGGGTGTTTGGAAATGATTGCAGACTCAGGGGCAGGCTTGACTCAAGCTCAATGCCTCGCTTCCCGAGAGTCACTCTCACATCTGATGTGGTCATGTGGCCAAGATAGGCCTGCCTTATCTTATTTCCATGCTGCCTTTTAAAACAAAAACCAAACTGGCTGGCCTTGGCCAGAAAAACAAGAAAGAAAGAAAGAAAGAAAGAAAGAAAGAAAGAAAGAAAGAAAGAAAGAAAGAAAGAAAGAAAGGAAAAGAAAACAGAAACAGTCAACCATTTATTTGCCATGTCAATGGTAGAGCCTTTACAAATCTGTGCGATCCTCCACTTGCTGGTTATCATAAAGCACTGGGGCCCCAACAGAAGGCTTGTCAACAGATTCTATTTACAACCCTGGAGGAGAAACCCTCTTGCTTTTTTTTTCACTCCTGCAGAAGAGAGTTTGCAAAGAGGGCCCATCTGGCCGGGCTTCCAAAGCACACTGTCTGTTGCTGTTGATAACGCCATTGTTTGTTTTGATCATGGCAGCGTCTAGAATGTTCTTGTTCAGGAATACCACCCTGCCCCACCAAATGCATTTATCTATGGTGCAGATGGAATCCATGCCATTCCCTCAGTGTTCAACCCTTCTCCTGCTCAAAGTTTCCAACCTGCCCAGAACCAGGCTGCTCAAAGGCTCTACTTGGCACACCTAGGAAATGCCTTTCATTCAAATAAAAGGAAGTTGGCTGACTGACGTGAATATGCCATTCGGGGCCAGCAATTCACGAGTATTCATTATGTATGTTTAATGGGGGAACAGCTACACACTGCACAGATAACAGATACGTCAATTTCAAATGTGGATCTTCCTTTTTGGTCAGAGTCAGATTCAAGGACACACACGAGCTCCCAAATAAAAACTCTGTTTATATGAAAGTCAGACTTGATCTCAGACATCTCCCAACTAAAAAGGCCCCCAGAAAGACAAAGCCCATAGCTGCTGTTTTTATTTTTCTTTATAGTGAAAGTTGGGGAAAGAATTAATGTGACTCGATGTCTCTAAATTGTGCTCTTGACCACACCTGAGCAGTGTGCTTCAGGGACAACAGAGGGTAGAACCACCTTGAAGCCACAGGGACAAAAGAGAGGGTAAGGCCACCATGAAGCCTCAGGAGAAACAAAGAGAGCAAGATCACCATGAAGCCTCAGGAACAAAGGAGTTGGTAAAACCACTGTGCAGGGCATCAAAACCGGACAATGTAACAGGTTAGCATCATCTCTGGAGGCATTAGTACAGTCCACACGCTGAGTGTGCGCTGAGTTTCCGAGGGAGGCATTTTCCCACAGTATAGCTGAGAAGGAGGGCCCTCAGCCACACACTTTGGAAACAGAGTCTACCCGCGGTCTACCTGGGAACGCAGGCAAAGAAAAGAGATTACACGGCAGAGGCATACATAAGAGAAAACAGCATGTACTCACTGTGTTAAAATTTGGAAAGAGCCCGACAGCAGAACTACTGTCCACTGGAAAAGACATAAACGGCTTGATGTCCAGCGAAGGCTGCATCATCAGGGTGGGTGTGCGCACGAGAGCAGGCAGGGTCGTAGCGTGGCACGCGCCGCCTGCCAACGACAAAACAAAGCAAACTCAGTCTCTCACTCACATCCTTTCCCTCCCAGGCATGCTGGGCCAACCCAAAGCTGCTGAGCTGTGACCGGCAAACACAAGAGTCACAGAAGCAAGCACCTGAGGAACACCGACAAGAAGAGCTCTCCGTGGCCTGAGACCTGCAGAGTACTTCCCTGTGCACAAGCCAAGGGCTTCTCAGGGTCAGGTGACACACTGTCCCCAGGTCACACCAGCGGGTGTGGCACACTGCAAATGTCCTGGTATCTTTGAGAACCCACAGAGCCTCAGCCTGCTGGAGAATAAAGGAGGGGGGGTCTCAAGATGCTCTTTACTGTTGGAAATAAATAGCCAGCAACAAATTTTATGCAAATCTGAAATAATTACTGCGGTTTTTTTACGAGGAAGGAAAACTTGGACTTTGGCAGTTACTGGCTATCGTTATGACTCAATTCATTGTCTTAAAAATGATCACAGAATTTTCCTTACTCTAGGGGAAAGAGGAAGTCTGGACATGGCACGGCTGGAGAACGCAAGAAGGTAGGCTGTTGTCTGGCCGTAGACAGGGAGTCTGGAGACAGAAACTCATCATTTTGTCTTAATTTTTACACCCAATGAACTTGGGTTCTTTGAGTACCTGTCCCCTTGAATAGTAATGTTAGCTCTTCCCTCCTTTGGTATCTGGTTTAGTGTAAGACTGGGTAATTTAGAATGATGTTGGCATTCTTTCTAGTCATTAACAGTCAGAGTACAGACACATTTGCTGGCATGGTTGGTTCTCTGGAGGACAGGCTGTGGCATGCTGTGTGTGTCTGTGTGCATGCGTACGCGCCTATTTTTCAGGCGTCTATGTACATGTGTACTCATGCATGTAGAGACCAGAAGCCTGCATCAAATGCCATTTCTCAGGGACCCACCACCTTGTTTTCTGAGTCAGGTGTTTTAATTGGGGTTTTACAGGTCTGCTAGGCTGGCAAGCCAGTAGACAGAGGGATCCTGTTGCCTCTGCCTCCCCGAGCCAATACTGCAAGAATGATCCCCCAGAATGTACCACCCTGGTTGCCTTTTATGTGGGTGCTGGGGATAAAACTTACGTCCTTATGGTTGCATGGCAAGTACTTTATCAACTGAGCTACTACATACACAGTCGTATGTATGTATGTATACTAATCACATATCAGACAATTCACCTGCTTAACCTGTAAATTCAATAGTTTGTTGGCACATTCTTAGTGACAGATGAACATCATCTTCACACGCAGAACGTTTTTGTGACTTAAACTCTACACGTAGCTGCACTCTCTTCCCATTTTACCCAGCATCCTTAGCGCCTGACAACCACCAATCAATTTTCTTTATGTTTAGATTTACCAGAACAAGTCATTTAAATAAAACCTCCCATGCCTTTTGTGACTGCCCTTTGTTTGTTTGGGATTAATACTTTCACGGTTTGCTCATGCTGTGGCATCAACCAGCGTACTGTGTCTTTTCGAGGCTGAACGCTCCTTTGCTGTGGGAAGGTCCCCCATTTTGCATGTTTATTTATCAGATCATAGATGTGGATCAATTGTACTTTGGGGGCATTCTGAAGAGGCCTGAGGCCTTCACCACCACCAGCACACGAGGCCTGGCTTGCCTGTCTTGGATCACACAGTAATTTCATGCCTAGACTCTCACTTGCTTCAAGGAGAAATGAGGACTGAGAGAAAATGCCCCAACCACTGAAGTGCCCACCAGCCTCTTATATTCCCCAAATCACTGACGTCCCTGCTTCAGGGATCGCTTGTTTTGGTAATGAGTATCCAAAGAAAATGATGGCATGTTGCCAATCAGTTGTGTAGAGTATTGGCATTAGTGTTTAACAGAGTGTCAAAGCTCATTTACACTGATCTTTAAATATATATATATATATATATTTAAAAAAGGAAAAGAAATAAGAGAAAAAGGGCCCCTGAAGTATTATCTGTAATAGCCATTCTGATCAGCCATGGCCATTAGGGAATACATATGAGGGCTTAGTACAGAGAATCATCAGCCATGAGTATAGACCAAACAGTGTTTTGTTTTGTTTCCCTGATGCTCAGTTAAATAATCTGGTTTGGTCTGGTATGTATACACCACCAGCATTTAATTATAGATTATTGTCCTAATCAGGTAATGCTATCTCCATTGGTAACCTCAAGCCTGAAGATCCAAGATGATGTATGACATCATTGCATCTGATGTCGCAGAGGCATATCTGAAAGGATCTACTTTAAAATCGTAGCTAAATGGAACGCTAGAGAAAATGGCCCTTAGCAATTTATCATCATAATTATTATTAGAATTGTGAAGTACAGAGGGTGAGCAGGTAGATTAATCTAAGTCGCCTACTGTAGGAACAGAACTGTTTCGTGGCGGTTGGGTCTCTGAAAGGAAAACCAAGCTCTGTCTCTAAGGCCTCAATGGTGGCCGTGACAACAGCGTGTAACACGGAGGCCCCCAGGGCCTGGTGAGAGTCCCACCCTACTAACAAACTCAAATCAGACAGAAAGCAACCCGCAAACTCACAAGCAGATTGCTAGACAATGAAGGTCAGAGTGTTCGCCGCCCTCCTTACCCAATCACGTCTCTATGCTAATAGACAGGAGGCTGGAGAACTACTTAGCTTCCACCATTTATTAGCATAAAAACGCAGCAGCTGCTTACTATTCATTAGCATTTTAATGACACACAATTTGCCACGTTAAACACAGATTGTTTTAAAGTACTGCTGGATCTTCCAAACAAACCAAGCTCCCCTCAATACCTCCACCTCAGTCTTACTGTAGTCTGTTTTGTTAGCAAGGCTTCGTCAACACGGAAGGCTTGCAACGCAGAAGCTTCCCAGACTGAAAGGAAGGGCAAAGCGCAAAGCAACCGCCCTCCCACCCTGCCCAAGGTCGGAAGCTTGGATCCTCTTGGATCCTCTGTCACTTCTTTCCAGATTTGCTACTACTGCTAGCAAGCCTTCCTTGTCTTCTTTGGGTGCCGGAAAGTCACTTAAGATTTGTGAGCAGAAATTTGGTTAAAATGCATTGCACCCTACAAGAAAATGTTCAACTTTTCTAAGAGCCAAAGACTTGCTGAGGAAAAAAAAAAGAACGAACGAAAAGGTTAACAATGTAATAATGAGCACTTCCGTGCAAAAGTGCCCCCTTTGCATTGCTGCTGTCATGAGACAGGAACAATATTTAACTTTATAAAAAAAGAAAGCTTGGGGTTTAAGGGGAAAGGGCGGTTATTAAGTAAAGTGCAGTTTATTAGGATACAAGGAGGCCTCCAGCTTAGATGGAAATGCGCATGCGCGGACACACGCCCAGGGCAAAGTGACGCGGTCCGCTAGTGGGAGTGGCCCTGCTTTTGACTTTCTGCAATTATCCATTTATTTATATGTACCCGTGACTCTGAAGGGTGTGAGTGTGGGTGACAGAGCTGGTAAATGTGCACTTGAGTGTGGGTGCGCGCCACACAGCGGCAGAGGAGGACAGGCAGCCTGTCCCGTGGCCTTCTGGCTCACCGCTTTCTGAGGTAGGATCTCTTGCTGAACCAGAAGCTCTCTGTGCTGGGCAGGCAACACGCTCTCCAGCCATCCTCCTGTCTCTGTGCCCCGTTACCCAACAGCTTCCAACACTGGGGCGACAGGAACGCTGGATCCTGAGGGACTCTTCTATAAGCGAGACCCAAACTCAGCAGGCATTCTTCCCAATGAGCTACCTCTCCAAACCCGCAGATTTGGTTGTTTTCGTTGTCACTGTTCTTGAATTACTAACTGAACAAGCTGGAAGGAAGCTGGTACTCAGGGTTCCTCTAGAGGCTCTGCAACCATTCCGGCCTCCAGGTTCCTGCCTCAATTATCTTGATAGTGAACTGTAACCTGAAAGATGAAGCAAACCCTTTCTTTCCTCAGGCTGATTTGGTCAGTATTTTATCACAGTAACATAGTCCAATCTAGGACGCTAACCCCTTGAGGCCAGCGTAGAAAGTGCTGAATTTCACAGAAATGAACAAAGTCAAAATAGGGTTTCACTTTATTTGATGAGAATTTTTATAGTCCAAGTATGTATCAAACTTCCTGCTAAAATGAAAAAAAATACCCCCCCCCACTTCTCTGGTTCTAATGAATTCTCTTTTTGGTGGGGGTGGGAAGGAAAGAGAAGAGCAGTTGCTGGCTTCACGTTCAATGTCCAGAAGGAGAGTCAAGCTCAGAGAGACCTTAATCCCATGTTTCTGGGGCCTTCCAATTGGTAACTCACCATGCTCATCATGACAGGGTACCCTACTTTGGGGGTACAGTTTACCAACTCACTATGCTCAGCATAGCAAAGCACCCTACTTTGGGGGCACATTTAGAGTTTTCTGAGTCCCAACAAATAGAAGTTATATTTATCTATCTGATGAAACCAGTAATACGTGAAAGACTCACCACTGTGATCATAAAGAAGAATCCTATTATTTCAGTCAACTGCCTCTGTAACATAATAGGTACCTTATCATGTCAATGGGTTATGTCATAATCCATCACAATGAAAGCTCATTTGAGGGCCAAGTGACACTTGGAATTATTGTCTTAGTCTCTGACCTTTAGAAATGTGGTCTGGAAGGCCATTTTAGGTTATAATCCCAAGGCCTCCTGGTGCCTCATCTTTGTTCCGTAACAGAAACAAACAAAACATCTAAGTCTTATACCTGAGAGCCAGACAACTCAAATGAAGAACCGTTTACTGAGTGAAATGAAGCCTGTTCTTCACCACGCAGGACTTTCTTCCTAGGCCACTGCCAGGGATGTCCCTTCCAGCTTGGACTGATAGAGAAAATTTAGCATGCTATATGTGCCAAATACGGACCGCCCAAAGATTTCCCTAAAGGAATTAAAATGAGTGGCAGTTCAATTTTTTTTTTAATTTTCATTGCTTTCCCAGATTTGAGGCCCTTCACCCCTCTGACCAGCACATTCGATAACAGAGCACCCTTGCTCTTCTCCCAGCCCGAAGACCGAAAGGTCACTGACCAAGCAGGCCCACTAGGAGGTGGCTACGTGAATAATGACTGAGATTGTTAAAACTTTGCTTCCAAAATGGTTATAGAATAGCACGGGACAATGAACCAAGTATGTTACACATGGCACTGATATTCATCTGCACATATATGTCTATAGATATGCGTATCAGTGTGCATTCATAGATGGCACATATATTTATACTTAGATACTCATCTGATCCTTACAACAAGCCAATGAACAAACAGGATATTATTATTATTACCCTGATTTCAGAGATGGGCAGCGAGTCCAAATTCACACAGGTGCAAGAGTTCAAATCCAGGCAATCTGACTTCTGACTCCTGGTTTTCATTGCTGGGAATATATAGATGTTTCTTAAACAGGAAGTTGAAGGTATTGATAACAGAAGGAAAAGGTTGAGGACTTAGCCTACTAAGAACAAGGGTTCAGCTAAACAAACAAACAAAAACATACCTGTAAGCAAGTGAAAGGCAAGTGGCGGAGATCTAATCAGACGCACACACAGATAAAGTATAGATAATAGATATTCAGGGTTTTTTTTTTTTGTCTATAGAAAGATAATAAGACATTAGAACAAGAAAAATGAGGAAAACCCCAAAAAGTCATTTCACAAAGTAGTTATTAAAATGGCTAAGAACCCTACAAAACGTGGTCCACTAGACATTCGGGATGTGAGAGTTAGTTATAACTACAAGGAGATGCTACTACATAGCCATGAGGTCACAGTTACATGAAGACAGACGAAGCGTTGAAGAATCAGGCAGTCAATAATGAAGCACAAATTGCTACAACTACTTGGAAAAACCTATTTGACAGCGTTCCCGCAAGCATGGTACATCATGCCCCATGATTCAGCGGTTCTGCTTCCAGACAGATGTCTCACGGAGTAGTGTGTATCAGAGAATAGCCATAGCAACAACAGTTGTTCCAGCTGGAAGATAGCCAACTAACCCATCCACTAGAGAAGGAATAAGATAATATCGGGACCTTATACAGCAAAACGTTCACAACCACCGACTCCGGTAGTGAGAACAAACGCTACCCAACCGTGTATGACAGTGAGTAATGGGACGCTCGCGAGAAACCACGGCGAGGAAAAGAGCTCCCAGGGTGCCTTTCTTTGTGCATTGACAGCTGTTTTTGAACAACAGGATCAGTCTGGTAAGCAAACCTCTCTACAGATAAGAGGAAAACTCCCCAGTAAAGAGGACCTCTTTGAATACTGGCAGGCTGTTAGTGTGTTAACTGAGTTCTGGGTTTCCTTTCCATGGTTTCCTTGACTGTGCTCGAAGTGACTGGTCAGTTAATGAGCATGCCATGATGCTGGGACTTCCTTGTTGGCCTTAGGAAAGAGACAGGAGTCCGATGTCCAAGAGGCTAGTGTGTATCTAGAAGTCTGAGGCTATACAATTAAAAAGATTTATTATTTTAATTTAATGCGTAGGAATGTTTTGCTTGCACGTATGTAATCGT
Organism: Microtus ochrogaster; assembly: GCF_000317375.1. Lineage (NCBI taxonomy): Eukaryota > Metazoa > Chordata > Mammalia > Rodentia > Cricetidae > Microtus > Microtus ochrogaster. The sequence goes on from NC_022011.1 coordinate 86,774,799, forward strand.
ATGTACGATCTGTGTGCCTGGTGCCCACGGAGGGCAGAAGACATGAGAGTCCCTGGTACTGGAGTTAATAGAAATGTGTGAGCTTCCACGTAGGTGCTGGGGATGGACCCAGGTCTTGGAAGACCAGGACATGTATGCTCTTTGTCTCTGATCCACCTCTTCAGCCTGCTGCGTCTCTACAGTGTTAACTGTTGGCTTCTGGGCTTTGGAGTAGCAAAGGTTTCCCATGCCCCTCAGCCTGCAGGGAGATTCCTCAGCATCCGCCACGGCAGGAGCCCAAGGGAATGCTGCATTGACAAGGAAATCCTTGGCAGCCCCATGCTCTGGTGTGCAAACAGTAATGAGGTTGTGCATGAGAAAACAGCAGCGAAGCCGCGTCGTGATGGATGGTAAGCCATGATGTCCTTCAGTTTAGCTGTAACGCACAGCTTTTATACAGAATGATGAATTTATCAGGAAGATAGCTTTTCTCATGCTGTGGCCGTAGAGTACACAAAGGCAGGTAGCTATCGATTTCTCTCTGACTATCTGGCCCACATACCGAATTTCTTATACTAAAATGCTAGAGGAATAAGTGAGATTTATTAACTATGGCGTGCACACTGATGGTTTAGGTAAGCATGTGGTGTGCTTTGCTGCGGCGGTTGCAATCTTCGGAGACAAAAGCAGGGACATTTCACAATTTAAGTTGAGATGGTCAGAACTTGTTCCCCAGTAGCATGAAGTACGGCTGTGCAGGATTGAGGAAGGGAAACCAGGCTCCTAACAGACGCCTCCTCAGGGGCTGCGAGAAGCATTTTAATACACCCAACTTCCCGAGAGGGAACACCATGTGCCGCTTCCTAAATTACCAAGCGTTCGGAGAAGCCAGAGTGGTCTCCAGACACGGACCTACTAAAATTGTCTGAGGACAGGCATGGCCTGAGAGGTCACGGGAGCCTGGTGACATTTTTCTGGCCAAAAGGCTCAGGGAGATGGTCCGAAGCTATGCCAGCTGAGTGACTCCCAGCCTTGGCATCCCGACTGCCAGCAAGGCTTCGCTGTCCCTGCACTACACGACGGAAAGCTAACAGCGCTCCGGAGCTATGGCTTATTTTAGCAAGTGTCCTGAAAATACAGACTTTCCTAGGAGAGACAACACTGCTTCTCAAGTGATTGGATACTTCCAGAGAGGTTCTATCTCACATCATATTAGAGATAAACATCATTTAGATTTGAGTAAAATAAGATTTCACTACTGCACCTGACTGGTGAATAAAGAGCCCACTGCCCAGGGTCACCATTTTGAATATTTAAGTTGGCACAACCAAGTTGCATACCGATTACATGTTATTTTCATGATCTTCTTTCTTGCGGTGTTGGAGAGGGTTGAGTTAGGGTCTTTTGTAGCCCAGCCTGGCCCTGAATGTTTGACCTCCCTGTGTTGCTGTGATCACCAGTCTCTTGTTCTTCTTGCCTCTGCCTCTCAAGAACCAAGGAAGCAGACATATATCACCTCAGCAGGCACCATTATCTCCAATCACTTCAGTCTGTATCGGTCTGTTTTGCTTTTTAACTTGGAATTTCAACAGAAAAAAAAGCACTTTTTTTTTTCTAAATGAAGATTTTAATGACAACGTTTTGTCATTATCAATAATGGAAGAAAGAAATCTGACGGAAGAGCTGATGTGGCCACAGACTGGCATTTCTCCCCAGTTTAAAGGAGAACACAGGAATGATTGTGACACCTCATTTTGAATGAGTTTTTAAATTTCCCCAATGGGAAAAGGAGAGAGTCCATTAAAACCAGGCTTTTAACCACATGGCTTGGATCAATATAATGAAGTCCAACAGCATTGTGATCTGGTGTACTCAGACTTGGGTTGGTGGGTTTAGAGAGACATACCATCAGAACATCAATGACCTCACTATCTGAAAAAGACACATTTCCCCAAGCAATGGCAACTGGCCTTCCATGGGAGCAGATCACAGGAGCAGGCTCTTCTGACCTATGGCTCCCTTTGGGCCAGCCTGGCACAAAGGGCCAGCAGGAAAGGGGCTGGATACAGTCACTCAGGAGGTCAGGGCACCAGCTGCTGCTGCAAATCCTAGCTCCAGGACACAAAATGCTCCATGGTGAGAAAGAATTTCAGTTCCTGCATTCAATATTTAGGCTATTTACATCTATGAACTAAAAGCAGCGGTGGGGGAGGAATTGTGGTGGGTATAAATTGGGCTTTTAAAATGATACCTTCCCCCAAGCTTGCTCAATTTACGGAAACACAGTTAATATTTGCTCTGCCTGAGCCTCCTGCTCCTACCTTGATAAAGAGAAGAGGTTTCCTGGGTTTAAATATTAACCAAACACTTCAAAGCTTTTCAGAAACTGTTGTTCCCATCCCCCCTCCACCCACCCAAAGGCAATGGGCTCCTAGAAAGCACAGTTTGGGAATTATAGGCAAAGCCCACTGTCCTCCCTTGTGCATGAGCTTCTTCCCAGTCACTGGAATAATAGCTACCGGGCATTCAGGAAAACTGCCAGGGGACAGTTAGCAACCATGGCAGCCATCATCAAAGGGGATTCTCCTGAGCTTCTACCATCAAAGAAGCCATTCTCCCCAGGAGCAGAGATGGCTCCCACCTAACCTTCAGGGACACATGCAGCATGAAGACCATTGCTATACCCCCAGGGAAGCCTGCTATGGGATTGTGTGACCTCGCTATACCAGGCAATGTGATGAGCAGGTATGAGCCACGAGGTAACACTAGGCTTGATATGGGGCAATGGCTGAGAGAGGTTCAGGAGAGGGAAGGAAGCATAGTGGCTGTGTGTGCCTCATTTTTTGCAAAGAGGACTGGAACCAATACCATTTCCCCATTTAGAATTTCCCAGTTTTGCCTCCTAAAATGCCCACCCCATCGTCTTTTTCTTGTCTAGCAAAAACAGACCAGAAAGCAACAATTACACGGGATGCAACAGCCCAGCTAGGCAGAGCATCAAATTCCTCCAAGCGCAGGAGCTGGGCGACCAGAGGCACCTTGCTACCACCCTCATCATGATAAACACGGAACAGCCCGTAGCCCAGGGGCGATTACACTCCACAGGGGCTGTGGTGGGGGCTTAGCAGGCTGGGCCAGCGCGTGGCTTGGCTTCTTGGAACTCTGCCACCTCTGCCATCTTAGCAATCGATTCTACTTGTTTCAGTCAAGCAGCGGCTCCTGAGCCCTGAGTGATATGCAGAACAGCATCAGATAAGGCCTGAACACCCCCGGACTGTCTGCATGGGAGTGATTCCTCAGAAATGACATCCCGGTCCTGCACATTGTGTTTACTCCTGTACTGTCACACTGGCTTTGTCCCTGCTTCTCTTTTATGGGATTTCCTTCTTTTTCCTGTGTGTGCAGAAACGTGTGAGTGTGCATGTGCGTGTGTGTGCGTCTGTGTGTGAGTGTGCATGTGCGTGCGGGTGTGTGTTAGTACATGTGCATATGTGTCTGTGAAGTCCAGAGGAAAACCTTGAATGTATGTAGTTCCAAAGCATCACACATCACGGTTTACATTTTATCTATCTGCCCATCCACCCATGCTTCTATCATCTGTCCATCCATCCATCCATCCATCCTTCCATCCATCCATCCATCCATCCATCCATCCATCCATCCATCCATCCATCCATCCATCTATCTATCTGACAGGGTCTCTAACTGACCTGCTAACTAACCAAGTAGGTTAGGCTGTCTGGCTAGGGATTCCAAACATCTGTGCCCCTCCACCCTGGGATTACAAGTATAAGCCATCATGCCTGGTATTTTTTTCAGTGGTTTATCTCACTAACCTGGCTACCTCCCACGTCATTCCTTCTTTCTTTCTTTCTTTCTTTCTTTCTTTCTTTCTTTCTTTCTTTCTTTCTCTCTTCCTTCCTTCCTTCCTTCCTTCCTTCCTTCCTTCCTTTCTTTCAAACTTAAAGAATACACACATCGAAGTCATGGCAATGTTTATTCTCTAGCTTGACTTCAATGTGTTTCTGTCTTGCTGTTCTTCTCTGTAGAAAAAGGTTTTTAATAATATATAGTGTATATTACGTTAAGCATCATTTGGTGATTACTGTAGGTAAGCAGTTTTAATATCATCCCACAATTACCTTTGTGTGTGGTGAGGGCACATGCAATCTATCCCCAGAAAAATCTCTAGTATGCCAATCATTAACTATAGTTGCTTTCGCGCTGTCTGAGGAATCTCTAGGTCTATCCTTGCTACATAAATACAGGTGTGCACCCTCAGACCTACACTGCCCTCTGCCCTCCCTGTACCTCTTCTCTGGTAAGCTCCTTTCTGTTTTGTTTTTATTCTTTCGCATTTTGTTGAAGATTCCACATAGGCGATGTGTGACGTTTTTCTCGCTAGTTAGCTCATTGTGCTGGTAGTTTTCCGTCAGCCTGACACACAAACTAGAGTTATCTGAAAGGAAGGAAACTCAATTGAGAAAATACCCTGTAAGTTCTGGCTATAAGGCATTTTTGCAATCACTGATTGATGGGGGAGAAGTCCAGCTCATGGTGGGTGGTGTTGTCCCTGGCCTGATGATCCTGGGTTTTGTAAGGAAGCAGGCTGAACAAGCCTTGGAGAGCAAGCCATTAAGGAGTACCCTCCCCCCATGGCCTCTGCATCAGCTCCTGCCTCCAGGTTCCTGCCCTGTTTGAGTTCCTGCCCTGACTTCAAAGATCAACAGTGTACTGCAGAAGCATAAGCCGAAGAAACCCTTTCCTCCCAACTTGCTTTTCGGTTACGGTGTTTTGTAGTGCAATAGAAACCCTAACTAAGACACTCATCATACTGTTTCATCCATATTATTGCAAATGATGTGATTTTATCCAAGCTAGATAATATTTCCTTGCCTGGAATATCTTTTTGACTTTCCAAATGAGTCTCCCTTGCCCGCTCAAGACATGAATTTGCTAGTCTAGGGCTCACTGCTGGTTTCTTCCTGTACACTTCCTTCTCACGGAATTGCTTACCCTGTACAATCCTGAGCTCATCAGAAAACTACGGAGAGTGATGGACATAATGGGCTTTTAATGAGGAGTCCCACGAAGGTAAAGAACTCATGGTGCTGCTCATTATTCTTCTTTTCAATGATTTATGTCACTGGGCGGCAAAGGAATGGCAATGTTTTCTTTTGAACACATTTACTTTAACTCTTGGTCTCTTCTGGACTTCACACAACCTTTTAAGTAACCCCTGCTTGAACAGACACCAACAGAAAGAAAAATAAAACCATAAAAAATGGACCTGATGCTCATTGAATTTACTTTGATGAGGCATATTCCAGGACGTTCCCAAACGGTATCATCTCTCCGTATTTTTAAACTTGGGTTGATTTGCCTGTCCCCTCTCTCTCTTTTCCCACAAGCTAGACCTCTGTCTTTCTCGTCCCCATCACCCTAATCCTGAATCCCAATCTGCCAATCTTCCCCGGCCTCTCATCTCTTCTGTCCTCTTCAGGTTCTGTATGCTCTGGTCTGTCCTCTGTCTGTTTGTCTTACTGTCTCTTTGTCCACCCCTCACCATAATAGTACTGGGAACTAATGTACTCACAAGATTTTTGCTTCTGCCTCCTTTGCAGCTTTGCTGGGTTAATTCTGATTTCTCTGTACACTGAGAGACAGAGAGCGAGACTACTTGAGGATCTGGCCACAACACCAGAATTCTATTAGGCCACACATCTCCGGTCATGTATGTCTCAATTGGTTGCAACAGCCGAAGACTGATTTCCTATGTGCGTCCACAGTGCTATCTGCTCCAACTTGAAAACAGTGTGGGGCAAGTTAGGAACTCAGATGCTCCCATAGACTTTTAGTTTCTATTTTAAAATGCGCCAGGAGCTTTTAGGATATATTTTTATAGAAACTTAGTCTTGTGTCCGGGTTCATACAAGCACTATCCCTTTTCACCTCAGGGCTCATGGTCCCACCACATACATTAAGAAACCTTCTGACATAAGTATTTAATAAGATGTCTTCTAGAGCCCTAGGTGGATTGTGATCATCCTATGCTTTTCTGACAAATGAAGTGGAACACATAAGCAAACAATCCCACGAGAAGGTAAACACGCAGGGCCTTATGGGGGATGGCTTAGTTTGTAAACCACTTGCTGTCCAAGTATGATGGCCCAAGTTTGGATCCCTGGAGTTCCCTGGCAGCTAGTCTTGTTCAGTGAGCTCCAGGACCAACAGGGACACGATCACAAAATGTCATGGGGAGAGTGAGAGACCCCTGGTCTCCATGTGCATACACACGTGAACACATGCATACACATGTATCACATGCACACATAACAAATGACAATAGAACAAAGTGATCATATAAAACAACGACAGTAGAGAGAAGCCTAGAGGCATCTTTCTGCAGTGAGGTGCCCATCTGCTGTCATGGCTACACTGAGCAGCACAGCCTAAGAGGCCACACATCACAGAGCATGAAGGACCTTGGGAACATTAATAAGCTTTGGCTTTAACACACTCGTTTTTGTCGCAAGAGTTCATGGAACCCTCGGTGTTTATACTTTGAATCCACCAGTGAGGCAAAATACAAGAACCTGATACCGTTTCAATATTTTCCAAACCATCTAAAATCCCACTGGGGACCGGAGATAAAAACACCTTCTTGCTGCCAAGGGTTCCCAGGTCCCTTTCCAGAAGTGACATGTACTTGCGTTTTACCATCAGCAATATCGAAAGGAAAAGGGAAAGAATGACGAGAAAACAAAGTGGTAACCTTCAAGGAGAAGTGAGGATGCTCCACGCACCTGTTTTATACACACGAAATCCACCCATCCTTAGAGCAATCACTACTCCCTCTGGAGGAGCTAAGCTTACCGCCTGCCCCGAGAGACTTCTGTGCCCAGCACTGGAAACAAACATGAAACCACTGAGTTTGACTAAAACTAGATGGACCGTTACAGCCTGCACTGTGCCCGTCATAACCATGCGCGTCACCCCATTTTATTGCAGGCTTTGTCAATATGAATGTGGACTCAGAGGTGAGGGACATCCTGGGCTTAAAGACAAGAGAAAGAGGCAATTCCCACACGCTTGGGTTAAATACACACTTCGCTTGGTGACCAGCAGTTATTCTAAGACAAACTCCAAAAGGAAAAGGAACTGTAGCTCAGACAGACAGCACAGGGAATCATCCAATCACTTCTTTATGATCTCTAGCTAAGTGCCTCCACAAAACACTTTAAATACAAACAAGTTAGGAAAACCTGAAGCCCAGGAGCGCGCGCGGCGGGGGGTCGGGGGTGTCTTAAAATTAGCAAGTGTTATTCCCCCCCCCCCGATTCTGATGTTTTTCTTTTCCTGCAGCTGCTTTGAACAATTTTATATTTCTGTCACACATTTCGTGGAGAAGTTCCCCGCGGTGCGAACGCGGAGCAGTCAGCAAAGCTTACCTTCGCTTTAAAGATTACCGGCCACGCTCAAGCCCTCGCTCCCGCACTCAGCGCGGCAATACTCTGAGAGATAAGTCCTTCCATCCTCTCCACCCGGAGCTCCTGCAAGGTGTGGCGCTAGGAAAGGCCGGCAGGCAGTGCCTCCGAACAAATCACAAGTCCCTAATTGCTGCCTAGCTCTAATTACTACAGAGGAGTATGTTTGCAACAGGATTCCAGGGAGAGGGCAGGCTACCTTCTGACGACAGCCAACCAAATATATCCTAAAAGACTGACAAGTCACTTTCTTTGTTTTTTGGGTTTTTGTTTGTTTGTTTGTTTTTTTCTCAGTCCCCCATACTCCACTGTGGCAAGAGGAATCTGATACCTGTTTCACCCCCAACAAAACAGCTCAATACTCACGGAGCTCAATCAATGATTTGGAATTCTTGGTATCACATAGATTACAAGAGGTTGCTTTTTTTTTTCCCTTTTCATAAACGGGCAGCTGGATCTAAAATTTAAATTTGCTTTTTATTTCAGAGCAGAACCTGCTCCCAAATGAATCTGCTTTGTATTCTGTTAGCAGAAAACAGTTTATTTACTAGCTATGCGGAATGGGGGAGAAAATCGCTTTCTTTCCCGTGGAAATTTAGGTTTTAAGTAAAGATCCAGAGCATATAATTAAAAAAGACTAAAGCTGATGACAATTTGATGTTGACAAGATTAGCAGTGATGTCCAACTCAAAACCCTAATTTCAGCTATATGGGGGAATGATGGTGTTGAAATTGGCACTTGTCTAGGCCTGGGAGTGAAATGATTCAGTATCTACTCTTACATTTAACTCGGGCCCCCTCTATCTCAGCCTGTCATTTGGCTCTGTGGTCAGAATGAGGGCGGTGATCTGCCCATGTTGCACAACGTGGCTGTGGCTGGGGGTGGGGTGGGGACTGTGTGTGGTTTTGTCAACCAATACAGGTGAATTTGCTCAGAGAACATCTCACTGATGTTTGTACAACACTGTGCAACTTAGTACAGCCAGAGCCAACAGTTAGATGTACAAAAACCCATCATGTCGGGTTTGCAAAGGCATGAGCAGGGAAAGGTGAGCCACCTAATATAATAATCGAATGCAGAGTTCGGAGTGGTGATCATGAAATCAGCTCTAGCGCGCTACTCCGGGCTCTGTTAGCGCGGGCGTGTGTAATGGTAAAACAGCACACCAAATGGGAACGTGCTAGGTTAGATCTGAGCTTATTTCCCTCTAACACTTGAGTGTGTCTGACATAATATTTACTCTCCAAGGACTAACAGAAAAGACAGTCATGCTGGGATTTAGTCCTTTTGTGAAATCAAACTTCCACCCATGATACATCTCTTAAGGAGCCCATGGGTCAGGAGACAAAGTATTCTGCGCCTGCCTGGAGTATTTTTCAGGACCACCTCTGGGTCTGTGATGAGCAAATTTCCAGACTTCATTTTTCTATAAATGCTTCGTTTCAGTCAGGGTTCAAAAAGTGTGGGCCCCAGATGAGCTACATCAGCATCTCCCCAAACTGGGTGTGAAAAACAAATTCCTAGTCCCCATCTCAGGTCTTTGGGGGTGGGGCTCTGCAAACCTGTGTTTTAACAAATCCCACCCCCGGCTGGCAAGCAGAAGCAGGCAGACTCTATTGGTGGGAAATGGGATGAAGATGGCTTACATCTCCCTGAGGGAGACTCTGGGTGGGACAAAAGCTCTATAGGGAGGTGGCAAGTAAGTAGTTGTCTGAAGGATGGGAGGAGCTTGGACGGATGGGCAGCAAGTATGTATCTTGTGGTCCCCCACTCCGGACTTTCTTTAGACATTCCACTCTTGAGAAAAACTTACCGCATCCTAGGAGCTGCAGTCACAACTGCTTTCTTTTCCCTCAACTTTTAACCCCTTCCAGAGTAGCCCACACTAGCATTGTCTCTAGTATGGTTTAGCATTAGTTGTTTGTGACCTTTCTTCCACTGGTTGAATACAAGCCCACATCTAAGTTGTTGCTCTTCTGAGTTTCTAGCCACCTTCCAGATCCCTCCTGCTAGTAACACCTCACCTCCAACCTGCTCTAGATGAAAAGGAGTTATCACAGCCCTGCCAAGGCAGCTGCCCCCACCCGGCTCGCACTCCCCAGGGGTCTCTATTTCACAGTCTAGCACCAGGGGTTTCCCATTCAGGCTGTAGGAGACCTGATACTGTGATGTTACACTCTTGATGCTTGATTTCTCCCTCTTCCGAGTTCTCCAGTGGGATTAGTGATCTGTGTAACATCACTTTCTTCTGCTTACCACACTCGTCCTCATCATCTGCACTGAGACTCACACTGCTTGCTCCCCGATGTAGTATAAGGCACTTGATGAAATACCTTGAGTAAATGAATGAATGAACAGAATAGCATCTATACCTCACTATAACAGCACTGGAGGCCATTAAGGGAACACTCTTTCCTACTGGGTGCAGACCTATCATTCCAAGATAACCCAAACATAAGAATGAATCTACTCAGACAGATCAATCATCCTACTAAGAGACCACCCCTTGGGAGGGCAGATTCATGCAACACTACTCTGAAGAAGTGGAAGAATAATTGTCTCTTTAATGAGAATGATATTTCCTTCCCAGCATCGTTGCTCTGTGACTGTCAGGTGCCCCAGCCTCTTAGAGTCCTCACACAGAAAGCTGCATTTCTCCTTTTTCTCTCTTTTATGCATCTTTCATTCAGACGCTGGCCAGAGCCCAAGCATCCTTTCTTGTGTACTCTGGGCTTTTCTATGCTTTTTCCGAGTTACCTTCCTTTGGTTACCTGGCTGCTTTGCTTCCACACCTAACTCTAAAAGGGATTCTCTCTCTCCTCTACCTCCCTTCCTAATTCAGCTACTGAGACTTACAGCTTACCTGTCCTGTGGTTTTTCATTTTACCTTTGATAAAAATGTCCTTGAATATCCTACTGAGCCTGCTGTTGAATTCTTTTATTAAGGAGACTGTGAACGCTGAGAAGGGAACCTCAGTTTCCTTAGTAACATGTGGTACCCCAGATGGGACTCCTCAGCATTGCCAGTGCACTCACATCAAATGTTTACCAACTGCACTCAATATTAGCCAATGGAATTCTTGAGAGCGTCTTGAATCAACCATTTTCCTACTCAAGTGTTTTCTTGGTGAGTTATAGGCTCTAAAATTCAACATAGTCATTCAAATCTCCACTCTGCTACTCAGTAACTGAATATTTCATGAATTAATTGCCTTTTAAGATATAATTCTCTCATCTGAAGAGCAAGAATAAAATAATAATATTATCTCCTGAGCAGGGCTGAGAGAAATAATGATGTAAGTTCTTAGGATAGTGCCTAGACTCTTGACAGACTCTGGGAGTGTTCTCATTAGCGCCACCAGGGTTCCCTTCCAATGGCTTCAACTCAGCACCCACTGCCCTCTTCATATTTAACAGAGCTGTTTACTCCTTTATGTCTTATAAAATCTGTTAAACATAGACTTCCATCAAGAGCAATGCCTACTTGTTTATTTATCATCTCCTAATTGAATGCGCATGGGTTCTGGGTTCTGTTTCATTCATGCCGTTACCTCCCAGGATGTGTCTCCCATTTTGTTTTATTTTGAGTCCTTTTGTTTAAAGCTGCATTTTAGATACAATTCCCCACCTCCACAGGATATATTCTCTACATTTATAAGAAAAGTATTTTGTTTTCTTCTAAGCCTGAAATGTATTTACTGCAACATTTATTACAATACTTAAGACACTGGTTTAGGCATTACTGTGTCTGCACCCTCTTCTCTAGAAAAAGTAAAGTTCTTTGGGGTTAAACAATAGATTTGGCTCTCTGCTTTGCCTGCTGCACTGTCTAGAAAAGGTACTCAGTGAAATATCTTGAATGAATTAATGAATAAGATGAAGGGGATAACATCTATATTTTATTATAAGAGCCCTGCTATTATACACCAATTAATAGTCTTATTTCCCATTGATAATTATGAACATCGCTAAGGGTACAGGTCTACCCCTCAAAAGCGAGGTCCATTCTTTTATTTTTCCTTTGAGACAGGTTCTCATGGATGCCAGGCTGGCTTCACGCTCACTAGAGAGTTGAAGATGACTTTGAAGTCCCAATTCTCCCATCTCCATCTCCTAAGTGCTGGGATTCCAGGTTTGCCCCACCATGCCCGCTGTACAAGGTCCCGAGGACTGGAAAACAAGGGCTTCCTGCGTGGTGTGCAAACCTCCTCCCTCTGAGCTGCACCTCCATCCCTGCGATCAGAGCGCAGCATCCTGGAGCTCAGAAGCCTTTTCCTTGGACAGGAGATCACAGGTGAGCACTGACTTCCTGGGCAGACCTCAGGAGCCCTTAGTCCACAGGGTAGACTGCAGTTAACATAGCACTGTGCTAGCAACAGCACCTTGGTGGCAACACCACCACACTGGGCCTTGAAATGGAGGCAGCATCCTCTTGGTGTATGGCCTGTCTGCCTTGGGAAGCCTGAACCGTGATCTCTGTGGTCCGTGCAGACACTCAGAGAGCCCTAACCACAGCTCATTTTTCTATGGGTGAAAAAGTGCTTACTTTTTTTTTCTTCTGTGAACATGAGCATGATCTTGTTAAATAATCGATTTATAATTGGTATAAATTCACAAAACAAATCCAATAAGAATTTAATATATTTGAACCCTTTGGGAGTCTGAAATGGCCATTTTTTTAAACATAAAATCCAAATTTCAGCTTCCTTTTTCTTCACTCTGTACTGTTGTAGTTGGTGGTGGCCGCAGACAGGGCTGCATCAGCACTTTGTATGAACTCCTTCTGACGGGGACACAGACTAACTGACCAACGTAATTACATCACTGGAGCGGCCTGCAGTTTCAGAGTAACTCTTGGGAGAGTAAATAATCCCCCTTTAATGTAAAAAGGATTGTGTTTCAATGACGCGATGGTAGCTCTGTATTGTCCAACTATGCATACTCAAATCAAACCTATAAACACCATAAAAACTCCATAGGCAAACCTATGGAGAAGTTATCTGAACTAGCCTTTGCTCCCCCCCCCCCCCTCTCAGAAACGTGGACTCTGAAAAATGGGTCTCTAAAATAATTAGAGACCAATGAGACACATAAAATTTTGTTACGAATTACCAGGAAAGAAAAACAAAAACAAAACAAAATAAAAGACAGGACTGCAGTATAGGAAGATAACCTCCAGCAAGGCCGGAATCTTTTTTCCGTTCACTAACACTTCCTAACACCAGGAGCCATGCTTAAGACATATTGACAGCACGAGCTCAAGAATCAACTACTGCCACAGAAGGAGAAACTAAAAGGTTTAGAATGGCCAGAGAACGTGCCGCTGAAAGTCGGGATGTCAGCACGATCTTAACACGTGTTCTTCGTTGATGCTCCCTTAGCTTCTCACCTGTATCCCAGCTACTGCCAAATCCCATAGTTCCTACCTCCCACACAGACCGCAAACCTAGCTTCTTTCTGTGTCATTCCATGGTACCAGACCACGTTTGTCTGCCCCAGTTACCAGCTCTTACCAGGTCTACAGGGAACCACCTTCTCCTACACTTGGTTCTCACCCTTTCAACCAAGCAGACTGCTTAAAGACCTCCATCTGATGATGTCAAAGTGAAAGGCTTTCCCACCACACTTTAAAGGAACTCATACAAGTTAGCACTGTCTGCAGTTACCACATGGTGAGAGCCCTGATTAATCCAGTCTACATATAACATCTTCCTCCCCGTTTCCCAAGGTCTTAGTCCCCTTTCTCTATTCCAGAATGCCCAATTACTACCTTCAGAAGAGGGCTACCCCCGTTCCCAAGACCAGCTATGTGGATGTTCCTTATCTCCTCTCTGGAAGACAGTCAAAACAAAACAAAACAAAACAAAACAAAAACCCAGCTATTTTTTTCACAAGATCATCCCAGCTCCTGGAACAGCGCCAGGCCCATGGCAGGCACTCTGGAGACATCTCAAATGAATGGATGGCCACACTTCCTCCAGCCTTTCCAATGAAGACACAATTTTGGTATCATATGATTTTTTAAGGGCTTCTTATATATTATTAATGTTATAGTTTTCTTAGTGTTTAGAAGGTTCTTGTGAAGTCAGTAACATTTAAAATAAAATGGGATTTCATTATCACAGTTGGAAGACACACAACTGAAAAAAAAATCCACCTTGGGTATGTGTAAGACTTGGTATTTGCTCAGTCTGCCGAATACTTTGTGTTTATCTCCATTTATAGGTGTGTAAATATCCTCAGCCAGGAACCTACTGACTTACATGTAGATTTGATGGAACAGGACAAAAGGAACAGCAGTGCTCCTGGTTAGAGCTTTCTCAAGACACAGGTAATACATTGTCTGTAAATCTTTATCCTGAACTCCACAGAGCCCAACTCATTTATTCATTTGCTTATTTGCTTAATTATTTATTTATTCATTATTTATTGAAGTCAGGGCTTCAAGGATTCCAGCCAGTTTTACTATGTGACTAAAGGTGATCTTGCATTTTTGATTCCTCCTGCTTCCACTTTTTAAGCAATATATGTGTGCACCATCACTCTTAAGTATATGTGTGCTGGCAACCAAACCCAGGGTTCTGTGTAATAGCAGGAAAGCACTCTACCAACTAAACTATATCCCTAGCCCTGATAATTTTTTTCTCTCTCTATCCCTCTCTCTCTGTCTCTCTCTCTTTCTCATGTGTGTGTGCGATATATGGAGGGTAGAGGTCCATATTAGGTATCTTCTTCAATTGCTCTCCACTTTTTTTTTGAGGCAGGGTCTCCCACTGACCCCAGGGCTTTATGACTTTGCTAGACTGACCAGCCAGCCACAGGGATCCCCCTGTCTCTGCTCCTCCAGTGTGGGACTGCAGGCACACACTGCATATGTAACTTTTTATTTGGGCCCTGAGGAATTTAAAAATCTCTTTCCTGAATGAGCCATCTATCAATGCCCATGTCTTGCAAATTTATTTTTAAGAGCAAGTAACACTCAACAAGGTTATCGTTCATCTCTACATGTTTGTATATCAATGGCTCTTACACAAACAATTCTTGTGCACTTCCTCTACCTGGAGGTCTAAGAATTTTATCACATGTACTATTCATAGCCTGTGCGAAAAATGGCACATGTGGTATCACTTATTCCTAAATATGCATATTTTCTCTCAAATATTCTCAAGGTATGTTTTCCTCATTATTGCCAAATAAAGGTCAGATGCTTTGGATCATGTGGGAAATCACAAGGAAAATCTAAATCAAACCCCAAGCCACACCGTGCCTTTAATATCAGTGTGACAACAGCATGGGTTTCTAGCACACACTGTCAAGTCGGAAGTGATAAGATAGCATATCTTAAAATGTCTTGAGATCAAAAATGGCTCTGTGAGCAGATTCCCAGCTTGCTACGAGTGTTCTCCTTAGACAGGTTAGAGTGTGGGACACAGGTCTCACCCTACCACGCAAGGTTTCCAACTATGCAAACAACAGTGATTCCATCACATTGTTGGGCTAGGCTGTTTATGAGGCAAGGTCACCATTCGATAATAATGCCAAGACTAAGTTCCAGCAGGACTCCTGCTGTTCTGGCCCTCGTATAAGGCCCTCTGTTTATTCCTCCATTTCAAAAGAGATTAATGAGTTGTCTTAAGCGGGAATGAATGAAGGAGTCAAGCTGGAGTCAAGTTGGGTGAGCACGTTCATGGGTGCAACATGAACCCCCCCCCCCATGTAATAAATCTTTCTAGAAGTAGATCTTCTTTTCCAAATGGGCCCCGTCTTCCCTGTCTTCACGTTTCTCATAAGGGATTTGGCAGAGGGGACATTCTGAATCTGACAGGCCACCCCTGCTGACAACGGCTTTATATAGCCATCAGCCGGAAACTTTCCTTGGGGCACGTAGGGGATCAGAACTGTTGAGTCATGTCTAGCCAAAAGAGTCTGGCGCCTCTCAGCCCTCTGCCCACCCCATCCATCCCAACACCAACAGCAACACGCCACTGTTGCAAGACAGCCAAGCTCCCGGCACCAGAGAAGGCGAGGGTGGCAGCCAGTACCATTCTGGTTTAAGGAGGTTCTTTGTGCAGACAGTACAAGAAGAGCAAGCTCTGCATTTCTGTGAACTCTTTTGTAAGGATCTGGGAGCTTGAGAAGAAACGGGAATGAATGTAGGGCCTTTCACCGACAGTGTAGAAGCTTTACAGCAAGACCCAAGTTCAAAGCTGTACTTTCACTGTTCTCTACTGAGGAGACATAGTGGGATTGCTTCTCTGGTTTCCTCATCAGGAAGAGCTGCCTTTTCATTCTGGATGGGAGATGACACTGTAGCACTCACAAAACGCATGCCTGAAACTCATTGTGTGCCTGAAACAGAGTTGCCACCTGTGGGGGATGTTACTCTCTTTGCTTCCGTGATGCCAAGGGACCAGGTGGCTGAAGTCCAAATTCAGAAAGCACTCCAACATCCCCAGCATATTCCATCTTCCCTGGCTTTCTCTCTGCTTTGGTTTTGATGCCAGGAGCCTTGGTTTAGGATCCATGGAACACCCCTTCTCCAGGAACTGGCTGCAGATATGTGCAGTCATTCTTGTTTTTCAGAGAGAGAAATCTCATTAACTCAACTCTCGAAAGACCGTGATTCAGAGAGATTAAAAAATACTTACATGCTTCTGAAGAGTTACAGGCAAATGGAATATCTTTTTTGTAAATCTGATTTGGTTTTTAGTTTGCCGGAAGAGCCTGTGAGTACAGGGAGGCTACAGTGGATCACTCTGTAGGTAATTACTTACATCGCAACTGCATATTTAATCCGGAATATTTCAGTATTCTGCAAGAGATTCAGACTTTTCCCATGCCAAGTTTAATCACACGGTAGTGCACGGGGGCATCCCACACATAGCGGCTAGCTTCCACTCACAATTTACAAGGAGACTGAAGGGCAGGTTATGCTCCAGTTGAATGGGAAGGGAAAGGAAGAACTGAACGAAGTTCCCGCTCAACTAGGCAGAATCTTAATTATTCCGTGTGCAACATGCTGTGTACACGAAGGGATGGAGGTTCTGAAAGGGCCCTGTGATCCGCCCAAGGTCAGCACAACGGCTCTGGACAATGAGGAACAGCAGCTGTGAAAATCATGTCCGTGATTATGGAGACGATGACAGCGCCGTGATCTACAGTGCAGTTGCTTGAGCTAAGCCTCTTAAAGACTTTAACCTCTCCTACTGGAGCTACAACCCGCGGGAAGATTTTATTACCTCTGCTCAGCAGATAAAGCACTCTGCCCAGGGCTCGAAGGGTCACAAAATGGACAACTCAGAAATCAAACCAACTCAGAACTCTGCCACGGCTGCAAGGCTGCTCTCAAGTGCTACTTGACATTGCTTCCCGGGACACGATGGGGAGGAGAGACTCACTCACGATCTTGAAACCCAAGTTGCTAAAAGGCTACGTAGGAAAGACATATCTCTCTAGTCTAGCCCCATATTTGGATGGAGTTTTAAAATAGCTGGACTGCAATGTCCGCATCAGACACAATCTTTCTGGTCACGCCCCTCTTTAGTCGACAGGTCCACATGAAATCTGCGTTCTTCTCTTCCAGACCTCATTATGGGGTTCTGTGAGCATGCGCACCGATGGCTCCGAAACTGCTTCCAAGGCCTGCCTAGGACGCCTTTCCAGATCCGCCCCTGAGGTGGACAGACAAGGTGCCTGCTTTCAGGGGCTGTAGTGGAAGCTTAGGCTTGGAGGTGGGGCATAGGCCATGGAGCGAGACAGGAGGCAGGCCTGCTTCTGTGATTTTGTACCAAATGGCAAAGGATCCTGGGATTCTAAAATAATACTCTGCTATCAGGTATCCCAAAACTCAAGAACTGGGGTTCAGAACATCACACAGAGGAAAGGTACTGTCAGCAAAACATGGTAACTCATTGGGTTCTGGGCTGTTAACTAATGGACTAGAGACAAGATTGAGTGTGGGGAAAGAATAGGAGAACCGGGGTAAGGATCAGCTTGTGGGGAAACTCAGTTCTGGTCTTTGGTCTGAGCACCCCTCTAAGTTTGGGATTTGGGCTTCCGTTTTTCAGTGTGGTACATGGAGACTGGGGGTTGACTCCTGTGTGGTACACTGAGATGCGACCCTGTCCTGACTCTGCATCTGCTAAGCAAGGAGGAAGGACAGACAAATACCAATCATGAACACAGGGGACTCTTGGGGAGGGGCTCTCATCTATAAGCTGTTAGTCATAGGTAATTATAACTTAAAATAGTTATTAGTTATCATAAAAGTCCCTGGGACTCTTCACTAAATGATAAAGAATCTAAATTTATACAATTATATTTCATTTTCAGGTATCTTAAATATTATAGCAAGAATTTCTATTTAGCAAATATTTCAAGATCATGTTCTCAACCATTGGAAGTTGGCTTATTAATGGTGATCCTCCGAAGGTTTTAAGAAAGGTTACCTAGACTAATTCATATCCTCTAAAACTTAGCTTCTCAGGCTTTACGTGTGCATTTCCTACTAAATTATACCAGCAATTAATTTTTATCACCACGTCTGAATTGTTTTCCCCTTAATCTTCAATATTGGTATTGAAAGCAAAACGAACAAACAAATGAAAAATAAAAAAAAATAAGTAATAGTATTTAGGCTTGGATCACAGTAAATAATTTAAATTTCATCTTTCCAGACTAAATAACTGCTAAACTAGTAGCTACAGGAAGAAAACCAAAGATCAAACCCAAAACTACTCAAGAATAAGGCCTGTGGTTTTTGAGAAACTTGTCAAAAGTGGAGTTCTATTACTTTTCTCAAGCAGACATGTCAAATTTACAGAGTTAGGTTTTACTTTTAAACTGAAAATAACTTTGAACCATTTAGCAACTGTCTTCTGTGAAGTTTTTACGTTAAAAAATATACAAATCAATAGGACCTGAGGAGAAAAACAAAAACCGGATGAGTGTGCTTTCAAAGGTGTCATTAATATTTCAAGGCAGCCAGGGGAAGTGGGGAAGGTCGTGGTCAGCAGCGCCAAGGTTACTCAGGTCTCACACCCCCGTGACTGTGGTAAAACTACTGATTTCTTGACATTTTAGTGCCTTCATGAACAGGAGAAATAGAATAAAAACACACTCCTCACACTGCCAGGAGAAAGAATGAACTCTGACAGTCAGGTGCTAAAAAGTCTGGAGTCATTATTAGATACATCTGATTTCATGTTTAAACAGGACTGGTTCTGTGAAATGAAGGGAATGGTTTTAAAAATCTTTTCTTTCCTATAGTGCTCCTACTGAAAAACTAAAAAAATAAT
Source organism: Microtus ochrogaster (assembly GCF_000317375.1). Taxonomy (NCBI): domain Eukaryota; kingdom Metazoa; phylum Chordata; class Mammalia; order Rodentia; family Cricetidae; genus Microtus; species Microtus ochrogaster. The sequence continues at coordinate 86,793,563 of NC_022011.1, forward strand.
AAAATTTTCTTAACCTATGAGGGATGAAGAAATGAAAAAAAAAATCAGCAGAGTAAGAATGTCCTAATGAATTATCACCAGTACCCAGATTGAGGATTTAAAATCCTGTATACCAATTGCTTTTATCATAGGTGAACACAGCTAAACCACGACTTCTCCAGCAAGCAGAGGGCAGAGGGGAGACTCTCACTCTCCGGTGGCTAAAACACTGATCAGAACTGATACAGTCGGCCAGCCAGCTCAGTCCCTGCTAAGCACCTCAATGGACTACACCATCACTAAGATAAACTTCCCTGTTTACCCTTCTCTGAGATTTTTACAGGTTTTTCTTACGTGCTTACAGTGAAGTCTATATCTCCTGAAAGCTAGAGACAAGTTTTGGCTCTGGGCAAGGTCTTCACACTTCGTACTGATTAGGGGCAGAAGAAGAAGCTGGAAAGATAAGAGCCAACTGATTAAATGTGAAATGTGCTTGATAGCCACAAAAATAATAAACAATGAAGTGCTAGCATCACAGTCAAATTAATTATATCAGAGGCACAGCTCTTCTAACCACACCAGATGGAAAGAAAGTAGTCTAAAGCCAGCAATGCACGCAGGTACCCTTCAGAAACATATGTGACGATGTAAGGGCGTGGTATCCTCAGCTCTGCTGCCTCCTGAGAGCAAGGAGAACATGGACCAAATAGAGAGAGAGAGACAGAGGGAAGAGGGAGCTCTTGACTTCACTTCTTCTCATTCTTTCCTTCAAGACCTTCATTTTATCCCTGCCTTCTGGAATTTCTCTTCACCCAGATCCCTTCCCTCAGTGGCTAAGCAGACCTTCATCCTCCGGCTGTGTGGATGCTAATGCTCAGGTTTCAGCACTGGTGACTGTGGCTGCCATCATGACAGCCCTTCTTGAGAACTACAGATCGACCACCAGGGAGTTGGCTCAGGAAGTGAAGGTTCTTGCTGTGTGAGCAAGGGACCTGCATGAGATCCCTAGGGCCATGTAAAAGCTGGAAACAGAACTGACTCCACAAATTTGTCCTCTGATCTCTGTGTGTGCAACAACACAAGCACGTTCCCCCTAAGCCCTGGGTCACACACATACAGTTAATAAACGTGTAAAAAGCAGTACTGACCCTTGAGCTCTTTGCTGACTCTGCTCCCAAGAGCGCATCCAGACCCCCACGGTGCTGCCAACTGGGCACTCCATACCCACCAGTAAAGTTAAATTCACTTGTGCTGAGTTTCCTCTGGCAGAAAGAAATCACTAGTCCTTAAAGAGTATCCTGTTAAAATAAAACACACTTCTAGGGCTAGTGAGATGACTCAGCGGTTAAAGATCTTTGGTTGGATCTGTTTCCAGCTCACCAAATGCTAGAACTCGACTGAAAAAGGAAATGAAAATTCTGATTACTTGGAATTCTGCTTGGCTTACTGTAGACAGAGGTTGCTTGTTTGTTTCTCGATCGCCCAGACCCAAAAATAATTACACAGAAACTATATTAATTACAACACAACTTGGCCAATAGCTTAGGCTTCTTATTAAAAACAAACTCTTATATCTTAATTTAACCCATTTCTATTAATCTATGTATTGCCATGAGACTTGTGGTTTGGTTTACTGGTAAGGTTCTCTGGCATCTGTCTTCTTTGTTAGCTACATGGTATCTTCCGGACTCTGCCTACTCTCTCTCTCTCTCTCTCTCTCTGTATCTCTTCCAGTCTGGCTATATTCTGCTAAGCTATTGGCCAAAGAAGCTTTATTAATTCACCAATAAAAGCAACACATACACAGAAGCACATCCCATATCAGCTTACCATCATTGTTTCATTTCAAGAAAATTTCTTAATGATAGCTTCAAACATTCTTCCTATCAGATAACAGCAGTCAAGGAAAAACTTGGCTATGAAAATTTATTAAAACAGTAGAAAGCGAGTATTATCACCAACTGCATGGGAAAGCTCCATACCACCCCGGAATCTTTCAGAACTCTCCGTGAGAAGATATGCAGGCTCCCCAGAGGTGGATGGTCCTGGTTCCGTATGACCAGGATTATTGTCAAATACCCAAATCATACTCCAGTGATCCTGAAATCAGAGTGCAGATTCTTTTTCTCTTCTAAGCTAACTCCAGTTCCAATCAAGAGTACATAATACTGAGCTGATCACTATTAGAGAGATAAATCTCATAGTGAAACATGAGATCTCTAATAACATACACCAAAATTACAGGTGGCCACAGTTCATTCCCTCTGTGCGGCCTAGCACTGCATTCTCTAATTGTGAAGAAGTGGGATCAGTTTTAAAAGCAATCTCTGTCCATAGTTGTCAGTGTGTTTCTAGCAAAGCGTGTGGCAGCTGGTCTGGAGGTCAGTTATAATTACTAATCTCTCGGGCGAAAATCCAGTTAATTTCAAGTTTTATTGAAATGTTCAAGACTGTAGGAAATTTTACTCAGAAAAATCTCTAAGTTCCTTTGCAACAGAAATTTGGATGACTGTATGTAAATATTTTAATATTTACTAGGCATCATTTATAGCATGGAAAATAATGAATAAAATAATAATTCAGTGGTTTGTATAAATAGCACTTCTTTATTAAAATAAGTAAATCAAGAAAAACTGACAGATGCTTACATCTTCAAAGGTTTTCTTGGGCTAATTGTTTAATTCTCATAAAATTGAAAGTGATATATACATATATGTAATTATATATTCTCTATTCTTCATATTAAGATGTCAAGTAGCAGGCTGGAGAAATGGTTCAGTGTGAGTCAGCAGAGTGCTTGCTATATAAACATGAGGGCATGTAAAACATGGCATGGTACCTTGCACCTACAATTCCAGTGTTGGGGAGGCAGAGGCAGGAGGATGTCCAGAGTTCACTGGTCTGCTAGACTAGCCAAAGTGATGAGCTTGGGTTCTGGTGACAGGCTCAAAATACATGGTAGATAGTGATTGAGAAAGACCCTTGATGTTAACCTTCCATATGAACACCACACACACACACACGCACACACACACACACACACACACACACACTCAATGTACATGCACACATACTATCAACATGCAAACATAAAAACCACACACATACAAAATGAATGCAAGAATTCAGTAAGTTTTTAATAGGTTTTCTATACTTCAGAGCTTATTCATTATATACTTATACATTATTATAGGCTAGACATCTATAATGTCTAGATGTTATTAACTTAACTGGCAACTGTACTCGGATGCAGAAAGGATTGTACATATGCATCTATAATGTTCATAGATATGCATACTGCAAAAACCATGCACTTACAATCTTTATTTTGCACCTAACCTGATCTAAGCCCTGTGTTCATCCTGAGAAAGACGTGACTGACATCCTTGCTTTTGAGAATTTAGCTGGAGGCTGGTCAGATGGTTCAGCAGTAAATCTGCTTGAACAGATCCACGGAACTAAGGTTAAAGGTGATAGGTTTGGAGATACACACCCATAACCCCAAGTTGTCAACTGCAGAATGGGAGGCAGAGACAAGAGAATTGCCTAGGGTCATGATCCTGAGGGGGTTGCAGATTAGATAGCTACATTATGATTTATCAACAGTAGCAAAATTATAGTTATGAAGTAGCAACAAAAATAATTTCATGTTGGGGGTTACCACAGCATGAGGAACTGCATCAAAAGGTTGTAGCATTAGAAAGCCTGCGACCTACTAGTCTAGAAACTGTCAGGCCAGCGTGTTTGGAGTACTTAATGTCGTGGAAACAACAAGAGTCCATGCCTCCACAAGGTGGGAGGAGAAAAGGGCCCCTAAAAGCTGTTCCCTGACCTCTACCTGCACTCTGCAGAATATGTGCATCTCTAGAAGTGATACATTTCAAAACCAAAGAACCTAGAAACAGAATACACATTGAGTTTCAGCAACAGAACAATTACAAAGAAAAGTAAGCTGAAGGGACACTCGTCCCGCCCTCCACGTCAAGACTTTGAGAAGATGCGTGTGCAGGTGTGTACAGTCCCTTTGGGACTACTTCTAAAGTGAGCAGACAAATTTTATGTCATAATTCATCTCGCTCAAGCACATGTTCATAGATGTCCTGCCCCGACTCTAACAAACATTTTCTAGTAAACGCGTTAGTAATTCTCAGTCATGAACAGAACTGACTACCTGCCCTATTCAGTTGGAAGTGGTTTTTAAATTTTCTCTCCTTCCTTTCTCCCTTCCCTCTTCCTCCCTCCCTCCCTGCCTCCCTGCCTCTCTGCCTCCCTCCCTCCCTCCCCTCTGTCCTTCCTTTCTCCCTTCCCTCTCCCTCCCTCCTTCCCTTCGGACTTCCAAAGTCACTGGACTGTTCCTAAAGTCTCAAAGTCACCCTGGCCCTTGCCTGTTTGCTCAGCAGTTCCCGGAAGAGAGGCAATGACTTTATGTGATTAATGCACTTTGCCTCCAGAAAGGTAAGTGTTGGTTTGGTCTCGTTTCTCCTCGCTGAGGAAAACGCATGGCTTCCTGAGTCAAAGTTTAATCAAAAATAATTATCCAAAACAGAGTTCTTTCATTGTTCATCCACAAGCATGGGCACACACTAAACTAGGAATGAATACAATTCCATAATCACCTCTCTCGGATGGGAACCAGACTGATGTGCAAGACACAGCGAAGTGTATGTTGCCAGTCTGCCTTGGTACGCACATTTAATGACTCTCAAATCTGGCCGTAGTAGGAGGAGACTTCCCATCACGCCAGGTTACATAAGATAGAAGGGACTACAGGCTCTTATGCCGAGTTTGTGGAACCAAACTACAAGAGAAATAAGTATTTTCATAGAGGCCAAACCCAGAGCAATGTGTCTAAAACCTGAAAACATTAATTTGACTTTTTTTGCTCCTCAAACTTCAAGCAGCGAGTTCTCTGTCCTTTTATGGTTTGTTTCTTGGATAACAATTTTCGCCTGCCTTCAGGACTATCGGTTACTGACTTTCTGAGGTGATATAAAAATGACAATTCCAAAGTCAGTTTCTTTTATTAGTAAAGACTAAATAATCCCAAACCAATGGAATCAAGATAATGATAAATAAATAATAGTAACAAATGTAAGAACTCACTGACTGGCTGAAATTGTAACTGGTACAAGTTATTAAGCACCGGCCAGTCACTTGCTGTTTAAAAGCACTGCTGGAGCAGGCATGAAACCCATCCTGGACACGTATGTGGACGAGGAAAAGTGACACAGAGACAGGTGCTAACGTAACCAGAGGCTCACACCTGAATAAAATACACTGTGAATTTTATAAATGTTACAAACTTGTAAATAAACTCAGTCACAGTCAGTCTGTCATTTGTACTATTTGAATTAGATTTTATTATTAAGTCCCATAGAATGAGTAAATTTGGTTTTCGAGTTACGTTTACTCAAACAGGACTGGGTCTGTAGGCAGGGATAAAAGTCAGTGATTTTGAACTCTCTTCTATACAGCACATACCTTTCTAAGTGGTCTCGTGTACGCTATGATTGAATTTTCATCACAGCGCTATGAAGCACGCTCAGTTATTTCTATGTCACAGAGGAGACTGAGAGGACTCCAGTAAGTTAAGAAACTTGCCTACTTCCTGTTAATAAGTGACAGAACTTGAACTGAAACCAAACTTGAGTGGCTCTTGAGTCAAATTCCAGCTCATATTGATCTAATGTGGTTTAAACACCCATAGGCCTAGCATAGAATCTCAGTGTCTATTAACTATTAGCTCTGAGACCTCGGGCAAACCAGGGAACTTCTCCAAACTTCAATTTTCTGATGTTGTACCACAAAGAAAATGAAACAATCCAAACATTCTTGCAAAGGTTACTGTGAGGATTCAGGGTCTAATGTAGGAAAACTGTAGAGTACCCTAAAACACCATGTCTCACACCATTGTATCTTAACAGTTTGCAAATTCCTGAAGCCTCTATGCAATCACAAAATGAATTAAACCAGAGGTTTCATCAGAGAAAGAAGCCACAGGGGCAGTCTTCTCTTTTAGTGCCACTGAAGTTTTTGACAGGTTGCCCGGGATGGCCCAGGACAAGTTCCAGACTACATATTTGTGCTCCCTTCAAGCTGTACATTGACAGGCAGACACCATATAACTTCACTGCACAAATGACATAGGAGAAAGCAATGAAGACTATATTCTCCGTCATCCCTGTCCATCCTTCTCCCCATGTCCTCCACCCCTCTACATACATGAGAAGTAAGATATCTGCAAGTCAGGAAGAGAGTCCTCCCCAGACATGAAATCCCTTAGGACCTTGGTCCTGAGTTTCTAAGTCTCCCTAAGCGTAAGAAATAAATGTTAAGCAACTCTTAAGTATTTTTCTGTGGCAGCCCAAGCAGATTAATATAACGGGTATCATGTTCACCCCTCATGCTGCCAATGTCACCCAAAGAGCAGGGCTAACTAAGTAAGCCCTGTCCAGCTGCCAGCTGGGTAGCAGTGCGGGCCGATAAATCACACGAGAAGCTGACAAGCTGGGGTTGTGTCCTGCGGAATGTAAGAACGTCCTAGGCAAGGTTAGCATGAATGGGGTTCAGTCTAAAACAGCTGCAATGCATCAGGTTCGTATAAATACTTTCAGGAAAGCATTCATATTAAACAAGAAAAATGGGAATAGGTCAATACAGGGGAGGCTCCATACCTGTTTTTAAAATGATAAAAGGTTTAAACAAAATCCATACAAAGAATAAACAACAGAGAAATTCAGGTTAATAAAATTACAGTTGAGTTAACTGAACATACAAAAGAATTCCTAAGTTAAATCTAAGTACCATGGTTCTCTCAGTTTCTTTTGGCTTGCACTGAAACTTTGCTCCTCTTGGGTTGGTCCACTGATGCTTCCTGAGCTAGCTGGAAAACTAGCTGAAGAAGGTGAATGTAAAAAGTATGCTTTCAGAACTGGCTTCTGAAACTTCTTTTCGTTAGGGTGAAGAGAAAGCTTATTTCTCAGGAGTCACGTTCATTGACGAACATAATAGGTTTCAAATGCAAATGTATTTGCCTGGGAAGGCATATTCAAAACTCTCAATAATTACAAATCCACGTTAAAGTCTCTGTATTTTCCTTTTTCATTCCTGATCATTGACTTCTATCTGCTTTACAGAGCACATTTGGCAAGTATTCACTGGACACAAGACACTACTCCAGCTACTTACAGCAAAAACTCCTGGTTGTCTTGCCAATCTCCATGAAGCCAGAAATATAAGATAGGAAATTGTATCCTGGCTACAAAATATCTTTACGTTTCTTTGCAGTTAGTTAGAATCACATGACTAGTTTCTGGCCAACAAGCTATGAGTAGAAAGGATCAGCTTCCAGGTCATGCCCTTAGAAGGGAGCATACTTCCTACAGAGAATGTCCTTCCTGAACTCTGGAGTGTAGGGCTAGTTGTGAGTTGAGAGTGCAGTACAGAATGAAGGTAACAAATGCCCATACAGAACGATGCAGTAGTCTGGGTGTCCAATACCTGCCACATCATTCCTGGATTACTGGTGAGACAGAAGGGCATCTTGAGAGAGCCTCTGTATACCTGAGCTGCTCGCACAGTAACGGAACTGTATTTTCATCAAAAGTAGATTTTACAAATTTGTAATAAGGGACCACTATCTGAATTTTACTAGTGAATTTAATCATGGAGGTATGACAGACAGCAAGTGGTGAGGACAGGAGTCTTTCCTGCTATATCTTTCTTATACTAACAGACAGAAAATTAATAATTTATAAGACAACAGACTTGTGCTACTTTCTTTAATCCCTGATCTATTAATCTCAGAGGACTGGAGAACAGTCTCGGCGTCCTTGGATTAGAATCAGGCTACAGACCTTCCTTTTTCTAGTAAAGAGTTAGACAGCTCCCAACACCCCTAAAATGTAGCCCTTATAAAATGCTCTGTTAAGGAAACTGGGAAGAAAACATGCTGCTTCTGGACTGTGAAATGGTTGGTTAGTGAGATTGCTTTAACATTCAGACAAATACACAAGAAATAACGGCAGGGCAGAGGGTTCTCATGTATATTTTACTCTTTTATTATTATCCTTAGGTTTCCCTTTAAGTCCTGAGCAGATGGCAGGGGAAAAGCTTGACAACTGGAGAGTCTACTCGAATGCATCCGTTAGAGATAATGCCTCAAAATGCACAGCGGGTTTACAATGTGTGTCAAGTCTACATGTCCATCCATCAATTGATCTATCTACCATCTATCTATCTACCCATCCATTTATCCATCTACACTCATCTACCCGTCCATCCACCCTTCTACCCATTGACCCCTCTGTCTACCATCTATTCATCTATCTACCCTCGACCCATGCTTTTGTTTTGTTAGTGTTTTAAACTGGGTCTCACTATGTAGCCTTCGTGGCATGGAACTTGGTGTATAGATCAGGTTGGCCTGTAACTCACAAGACATGTCTGCCTCTGCCTCCCAAATTCTGAGATTAAAGACCACCAAATCGGGCTCAAATGAACTACATTTTAAAGTTAAACTTATAATTTTAAGTTTATGGGAAATCAAGGATAATGATGAGCACTCACACACGCATCGCATGGTTTTCTCTGTTGTTACTATGTTATATGACTGTGGTACATTTGTTGACATTAAGAAACTAATTTGATATAGTACTCCCCTTAATCAGGGGATAAGTCCTATGGCCTGCAGTGGCAACAGAAACTGGATAATAGGGGAAGCTTTTGCTCAATGCTCTTTTCATTATAACTAAGTACTTGTCACCTGTTATGGCTCTAGCGTCTACAGCTTGATGGCAACAGCAATATTAGACACATTTTTCTTCTTTAAAATTTCATGCTCATGAAATTTATTCTTACTACAGATCTTAGCATATGATGTTAAAATGTTTTCCTTATCAACGCAAGAACTACAGTTCACTTGAAGGAAGAATTTAGGTTTCTCACTGGCGGATCTGAACTCCTGAGACAATCCACTCCCGCATTTTGGGTCTATCATTAAGAGCCGTAAGAATTACATGAACACAGGTGAATACCCAGTCCACAGCAGATATGATAACTAAGATAACTGCAGGGTAACAGTAGCTGAGGGGCTTATATAGTGGGGATCTGAAGGACCGAGGGATGATTGACACCTTGGGTGGGAGGCTGGGATGGCGCGTGGCGGCAGATACCCTTCTTCTCAGGATGGTAGGCATTTAAAACTAACCCACTGTTTATTCATGGCACTTCCATTTAACATTTTCAAACTAGAGCCAAACAGAATCAAGACGCAAAAGCAAAATTTCAGATGGCGTAGAGCTATTGAATTTGCAGTGCAGACGCAACCATGTCCAACACTTTCACGCTGGAACCTGACATTGTCATCTCCAAAGTTCGTGCTCGAGAACTATGGAGTCACCTCTGTCTCTCTGTCTCTTGTCTTTTTCTCTCTCACACAGATCACTCTAATGTTTTAAGTAATTTTATGCTGTACTTCTTCCACAGCTCTCTCGAGCCACATATGGCTGCACATAGCCAGAAGCTACAAGTTGCCCACACTCGCTACAACATATTGTTTTGACAAATGTATAGCACGAGGATTAGTTAATTCTAAAAAAGAAATTATTGTCAATCATTCCTACTATCCAAATCTTGGCCTTGACTCAGGGCTTGCTAGCTTCAATCCCTTACTGGCATTCCTGTCTAGTTGTTCTCATCTTGCTTCCTTAAATTTTTTTCTACTTTGGGCAGTTCTCAGTTGTTCATGTTCTAAACTCTGTGGTCTTAAAAAGCATTTGTCTGGTATTTTATAAATGTTCCTCAGTCTAGATTTGTCTAACACCTTCTCACAGTGGGATTGGAGTGGTGACATTTTGAGAGCAGAGCAGAGGGGTCACGTGTCCTTTCCGTTACCTGACAGAAAAGGGCTATATGACAACAAAATGACCCATCATGGGTGAGATCAACCCTGTTCTCCAAGGATGCCTGATACCGTTCTGCTGGAAAATATATTAGGAATCTAGATTTGGGTATTGAATGTGCTTTGTGTTACTGGAATATGAGCTGAGCTGAAATCCATTAATTTCCTGGCCCTACAAGTTAGTTTTAAAATTGACAACATTTTGAGTATTAGCACCAGTAACCTCCATTTCTGTATGTCTGCATTAAAATACAGTCAATTTATTTAGAAATGTATATTAAGGAATACACACACACACACACACACACACACATATATATATACTTAAAATAATGATAAAATAATGTTAGCTATAGAACCATAAAATGAATTCTCTAATCACGATAATGACTTGTTTGTATTCTAGGGTGCTAGATCTTGCAAAATTTACTGATGAAAATGCTATGGTATCTGAAAGGCTTTCTGGATGGAACTTAAAAGAGAGAGCGTATGGCCTCCTCCACAGTGCCCTCCAGTCTGCAGCTTGGCATAGGGAAGTAAAGACAGGCATCTGAAGTTTCAAAGATCATACTTTGGTCCATGGCCATTCCACCCCGAATGAACCCATCTTGTCTCACTGCAGAAACCCATACTTCCTAACTGTTGGATATAAAGACTTGCATCCCTATACCAGGCTCCTCTGTTACAGCAACATGCTAAAATGTCTTACATAGGTTATATATATATATATATATATATATATGTGTGTGTGTGTGTGTGTGTGTGTGTGTGTGATACTAGCAGTCAGTGTTGATACATAAGTTGATAGTCAACAACAAAGGAAAATGTACAAATACCAAATATAGACATGATTTACAATCAGGTAAATAGAAAGATGAAAGGATTCGCCCTCAGTTTGAGCTCTTTCCTTTGTCTTCACTATAAGCACGTCAAACTTTAGAAGTGGCACCAATGAGGTTTCAGCAGTGGAACCCCCTGACAGCCTACCCTTGGACCCATGTCTCTACTAGCTAGAGTGAGCAGCCATCGAACCACACACCAATCCACAGACCCCTCTGCCTCCTCACTTACACGCTTGTCTTCACAGCGCATCTGTTCTTCATTCAGCCTTCCACATGGCAGGCCCCACAGCAAAGCTTACAGTCCAGTGGAAAGAACAGAAAACGTCGGCAATTACAGCAGACTAAAGTCTCTTAACCCCAGCACTAAAGAGATGGGAACCATGTGATTCAGTGTTTTGATGGGCTATATACCGCAGAGTATCTATTGACCCTACTATTCTCTGCCTACTAGTGGTCTACTACTACTAGACGGTCTACCACCAGGATCATATCAATGCTATTCAGTCACGAAAGAGAGCATCTTTAGATTCTGCCTAAGGTCACAGGGAGAAAGCATCTTCTCCCACTCTCTGCTTCTCATTTCACTGGAGCTGACACAAGGAAGGGCATGGCATAGAAAAGGAGCCTCTAACAACAGGGGCCATGGATAGGCCCAGTTCTAGAGGAGGTAACTCTCACAGGCTTGAAAGTTGAGAAAAATGAGCATATGAATTGTATGTTCATATTTATTTTCTGTGCACATTTAAAGGCCCCTAAGCATGTGCATATACTGAATTCATAACAAGTGCAATGTATCCGAGGGACTGAACATGGCCAAGAAGACATGGAGTGTGGAGTGAAGAATGTGAGGAACGTCTTAAAAGGTGTATAAGCCTACAGAGGAATGAAGATGTCTATTTATTCCACAAGAGCCTGTGACCTCAGCTGTGGAAGGTTTAAGGATGGAGTTCAGTTTTTGAGTGTGTTCAATCTGGGTTGCCTGCGGGACGGTCAGGTGTAGCTGCCCGACAGTAAGTTGGGCTTTGGTTTCTGAGACAGCGGCATGACTCAGGCCATCTATATATAGAAGCCATACGTGTGGATGGAGTGAGCCGGGGAAAGGGGAAAGCTTGGAGGAGGAGCTCATGGATCTGACAGTGACGCAGTGGACAGAGGTGAGGCGAACCAGGGTGATCCTGATGTCACAGAGGGCAGATGAAGTGAGCGTCATAAACACAGCATAAAGGTCAGGTAAGATGAGGAGAGAGGCATGTCCACTGGAATTGGGAAACGGGAAGATGTAGCAGATGCTGCTGACTGGTGTGTGTTGGGTGGCCGCCAGCTTCCAGGGGGCTGCAGGAAATGTGACGAGATCCAGGGAAGAGACTTCTAAGAAACCTGGCCAAGATATTGGAGTTATAATGCTCAGGTCAGGATAACAATGGCATCCAATGAAAAACTCAAAATCGGCATGAGTTATGGCTTCTGGCTAGACTGTGGACACTGCCCACAGGCTGTACTTGAGCCTGGCCCTCTGAGTCTCCGGGGTATTTTTATGAACTTACCTCATGCAGTTGCTGAACCTAAGCACACTGCATTGCTTTGCCTTTCACAGTAGAGCACGTGATTTAGAGCAGCCCATGGTTCCTATTTACTTGTCTACCGTGTGTCTTCAGAACAAGGGGCTAACATTAGCAATATCTGAGCCACTTGGAAATCACTTTATAGGGCTCCTTTTTATCAACAGAATGATCCCAATGGTTTAAATGTGAGAACTCATGAGAATAGGCCATTTTATCAGGGTCTAAAACTGTATTTCCATTAAGCACATTTAGGAAGAGGAGGAGCTCTCAGTATGAGGCCTGGCGGCCTTGGAAGAATCAGCTCACAAGGGATGAAGGTGGAAAGGGATGCTGGAGACGCGCCCTTTCTTTTCACCTTGTACATTCAGTGAATTAGGAGGAATGGCTTCCCTGACAACTTGCTCCTTCTCTGCTGCTCCATAGCTACTGCTGTCACCTCCCTTTTCTCTCTCTCGTGCCTGTGGAACAGACCTCTGACAGGGTTCCTTGTTTTAAGGGCCGCCATGAAGCCTTTGCAGATGATGCTTCTGGAACACATATACACAACAGTTAAAAACCCTACTCAGAACAGTGTCATGGCTTCTCAGAAAATCCCATCTCCTTACATCAGATAAAGGCTTTTCTGTGTGTCCAGTCAGTCCTTGAATACATCAGTTCACACTGATATATTCCATTATAGCCCTGGGGACTGCTTGAAGGTCCTGGGGCCTTGTGCTGACTCTCCCTCACTTGGCTCTTCTTCTGAAGAAAGCAGATCCAACCCTGATTCCAGCATATCCCTTTTAAAGCCTCTATAGACTTCCTCTTCCTCAACTAAGCTCAAGGAATATATCGACTCTTCTTTGGGTACCCAAAATGTATCTCACACAACTTATACAGGTTCAGATATACTTTTCATTTTGTGTTAGTTTTACAAATGCTTATCCTATTAAGCCTTCAGCTCTTGAAAACGGGGGCTGCACTGTCTAATCTTGTGCCTCTCAAAAAACGTTATCGGAGGACAGCAAGGACATGGCATTTCACATGGCCACTGCCTATTGTGAACTCAGTCAGCAGCTATCAAGTGAATTCAGTCTAAGGCTGTTCATTCTGAGGAGACAAGGCTCAAAGGAGTTAAATCACACAACCGACGTCACCCATTTAGTGACGGAATGAGGAAAGTGTTATAGACGCTGCCTGACTTTAAACTAGAACTTTTAGTGTTAAACGCAGTCATCACCACACTGTGTGTGTGTGTGTGTGTGTGCGTGCGTGCGTGAGAGAGAGAGAGAGAGAGAGAGAGAGAGAGAGAGAGAGAGAGAGACAGAGGAGTGATAGAGAGTGAGAAAGAAGTGTGTGTGTGAGAGAGAGAGAAAGGGAGAAAGAGAAGAGAAAGGAGTGTGTGTGTGTGTGTGTGTGTGTGTGTGTGAGAGAGAGAGAGAGAGAGAGAGACAGACAGACAGACAGACAGACAGACTGAGAATGAGGAGAGGGAGGTTGTGCGTATGCATGGTCAAGTAAGTAGAAGCCAGAGGAAAGCTTTGTAGCTAACTCCTCAGAAGCCACCAATATTTGATTTCTTTATTTACTTAGAGATGAAGTCTTTCACTGGTCTAGAACTCACCAAGTAGACTTGGCTGACCAGCCAGAGAGCCCCAGGAATTCTCCATCTTTATAACACTACGAATGGTAACAACCATTGCAACCATGGGCCACCACACCTTATTTTAACATGGGCACTAAGGTTCCCATGCTGGCAAAGCAAGTACTTTACTGACTGATCTCTCTTCCTTTCTCACCCCAGGGCATCTATTTGAAGGCAAGGTACCCAGAACATATGCAGAGAGTTTGTGGGTTTGTTTCAAAAAAGTTTCAAGCTTAGATATTTAAGTAAATACTTGATGAGGAACCATGAATTCCTTCTCGCTGAGATAAAAGAGGACTTGATTTTGTTTTAAGTGGCAGATTATTTCATTCATTCTTACTTTCATCTCTAGTTCTTACCCCTTTCCCCTGGCTGACCGTATCACTTAGCTTTTCCTTATATTATTTTCAAAGGAGTTCAACATCTCAGAAATACAAGTTGAAGTCAAACCAAAACATTGTCACATTCCTGATGGCAGAGGAAAGAGCTCTCTCAGATTAAGAATTTTCTCTAAGTATTTCAGATTCAACAATCATAGTAGGTTAAGAGTATAGTTTGTCAGGGCCATTTACAGGTAAGAATACAAAAAGAGAATAGGGCTAACGAGGTGGCTCAGCAGATAATGTCACAGCCTTTGCTGCCAAGCCTGATGATCTGAGTTTGGTGTGTAGGGTATGAGATCTTCACATGACATGAGAAGAGACCCCTAAGTTGTCCCCCGCCCTCCACACACGTGCCCTGGCACATACATGTCATAATCAAATGCTGGCACAAAACACTGAAATCATGAATAAGCAAAACAATTTTTAAAGAGAGAGAGAGGGAATAATGAATGCTAGAGCCTTCCTGGAAGCAGACAATCAGATTGACTTACAGGAGTGGACTATGTCTGTATTAGGTCGTATGAATCTACTCTATTATCTGTTAATAACTGTGAAAGACATATAGCTTGTCTTTTATATTCATGTTCACAAATAAAACAGATGACTGACAAACATGCTTTATTTGGGGTGCTTTAGTAACCCTTAGTATGTGATTTCAGACTCCAAAGAGCCCATGAAGGCATTCACCAAAGCTACATGCAGAGATCCGGTTAGATGGAAGCCTATTTATGTTTAGGCAAGAGAAACAAAAAAACAAACTCCCCCAAGCAGCTGAAGCTTTTGAATCTAAGTTTACCATGCCCATGTTCTCTAGATAGCACAGTCTACCATCCCCCCAAAGCACAGGAAGAAAAGACTAAGAGACTTCTCTAGCTCCAGGCTTCTTTCAAGTCTTCATCTCAACGGTGGATTCAGGGCACTAACAAATTTCCAACTTCCCTTTCCCTAACAATTTCAGCCTGTTTCTAAATCTATGAAGCAGAGCAAGCTTGAAGCCCCTTTAGATTTTCCCCAATGATCAGCCAGTCTTTTTATATTCTGTAGAAGTCAAGGGCACGTGGCTATGAATTGTGACTTCCCAAAGCGAGATTCTGCCAATGTCTGCTTCTAATGTCCCTCAGAAAGGTAAGGCTTGCCCTGCAGCATCAGAATGTATGATACATGCACGTCCTGCCCTGCTGGGGCCCATTTTCATTGCAAATGGGAGTTCCTGGACAGGTGTATTTCTCTTACCTCCACCTCGAACATCTTCCCAGTCATGACCTAGTCCTCTGCGTACATCCATGTCAGTAGGGATGCAGGAGACAGTCCCCGACTCGTGTCACGCTCGCCCACCATAATGGCTGACACCATTTTCCAACTTAGTCTTCCTCCTGGGAAGGAGCCCAGGGCCACAGAGAGCACTCATTCATCACCTGTCACAGTCCAGTGATCCTCTTGAGCAGACACACTGGGCTAGGAAAATTGGTTTGACAGCCCCGAGGTCAGCTGCCTAAAGACTGAAGACCTTCCCTTAGCACCTTCCGGTGTGACAATGCACCGTTTTCTGCAGGGACACTGTTCCTCACACACGATCAACAGTGATAAATCCGGGGAAAAGGAATGCAGGGCCAACCTTGAGAACTATACCACAGAAGGAAAAATGCCCCAAAGGGACAGTAACAAAAATCCCAGGCCAGCCTACCAGAGACGCCTTTGTCTTGGGTTTCAGACACCCATGTTTGTGAGACCCTCCACCTCCAGCCTCTGGTAATTTTCCTGCATTGGTCTTAATTTTTAAAGCCAATGTTTGCCATCCAGAACAATTTCATGTGTAAATAAGGAAGTTACGGCATCTTTGGCTTTAAATCCTTGTTACTTGTTTGTTATTTTCTCAAAGTCAATGCCAGGGGATAAAAATCATCACCGTGGTCTAGCTACACAGTGACAATGTGGAATAACGCAGACTCAGCGCTGACCCATGACTCAGTTTCTACCTATATGAGCAGAAAGCCAGAGAGCACATGATCCACCTTCCAGACCATTCTCCCCTCACATCTAAACCACAGATGTATCCCATCGGGAAAAATAGCAAAAACATGAGGGAAAGAGAACAAAGGAAGCCAGGAAAGGAGACACTGCCTCTCCTGATTGGGCCCTTTGGAAAACGGTGCATTTGATCCACACCTCTTCCTCATCCTCTGGAGACGAAGATATCTTCCTAAAGGGTCTTAGAGTTTAGACATAAGCCACAGGCGTACTACACCCGACTGGTACCATGGTCAAAAGAAGGGATGTCAATGAGACGCGGCCACTTCAGTCACTAGAGGATGATGGGACTGGGGAAACGGTCCACGTTCGTGAGACGTGCCCCGTGGAGAGCTGCGCAGCAGGCCACGCTGGGAAGAGATGCGCCACCGCGATGCAATTGCTCATCGCCAGCTTGGACCTACGGTTGATCTCCTGATTTTTCCTTTTGTGGGGAAAATCTAATTATAGGTAGATATTCAGCTCAGTGCTCATTAAACTGTCATCACAAAGAATTACACAGGGACATTTTAGCATGCTGTACTGAGAAGTATATGTTTAAATGGGTTTAATGGCCCTGTTGTTTGACAGTGTAACTTTGTGTATGTGTGCAACCTTGGAGACATCGAACTTCTCTGATCTCTCCTGGCACGCCTTATGATGGGGCAGCTGTTACAGACATCAGAAGGTGTTTATTTTAAAGGTTACGAAGACAAAGGGAGCTGCAGACCCTAAAGTGAGGCCACTATGGTAGGAACGCACGTCCCACATCTCCTGAGAACTTAGGCAAGAGAAGCAAACCTTCTTATGGCTCCAAATGCTCCTATGTCAGATGGGGGCTGTGTTCAGCCTTCATTTCACATTGCCATAACAGACTATGTGTACATGGAACTTAAGCCAAGTGCCTGGCAGCTGGCACTTTAACAATGCCTTCCTACCCATCCTACCAGAGACTGGCGTTTCCGTCCTTTTCCTCTTTAGAATGTGGGAGTGCTCAATGAATAGCAATTTTATGTCTTCTTTCAACGTTCCCTTCCTACTCCTTGTCTGAGGATTTTACACACTGGTGCTCTATGTATATTATCTCTTTAGCTTTCCATTTAGACGAATGCTTTGTTTGACTCTCATTGACTCACGGTGACTGATGGTAGAAACGGTTCTATAAAGAAAGGTTAAACGAGACCTTAGAGATTTTCTAATTATCCACTACTAATTACAAGATAAAGTATCTCAGCTCCAGAGTGACTCATTTCCTCCAACCCCCATAACCCCACCCCTATCTGTATATTAATTGTGTTTATGTATACATTTATACTAGCATCCACATATGCATAATCAGACCACTAGAAATTTTCTTTACAATCATAGGAAATCCTTTTATGCTGTGGTTTAAAGCCCTCTGTGTGTTTTCTCTGCTTCCATGTCCCCCCCCCCACCTTTTTTGGTATTATTTGTAGAATATGGTTTCAAAATGAAATTTCTTTTCGCTTTCTCAGTGGTCCTCACATCAAGCAAAAATGCTTCTATTAGGACATATCCCACTTTGGGTGGAATTTATTCTTTATTGAACAGCAAAAAATAGAGGCGACGGAGAGAAATCAGTGGGAGGCAGGGCTTTCTTGAATGACTTTGTGTACTAGCGAGTTATTTCTACAAAGTCACGGTGTGCTAATGAAACTGCAACTTGCTTTCTTCTAAGAAGGCTAATCTCACAGCACCTTCAGAGTGTGCTACCAAAACGGAGAGGTACCTGGTGAGGCTGCAGGGTGGGGAGGGCCATGACAGCCTCCTGCCATGATTGGCACCATCGCCTGTGTTCTCCCGTTCAGGAACGGTCTTTCCCTCCTGGACTGGCATAATGGGGTGGACCCACCTACATCAGCCGACTTCTCACTGACAGATAAACTAAAGTAGAGCCTCTTGAGATTCACCCAGGGTCAGAAGTGTGGGCTAGCCTCTGTCTCCCTCCAGGAACCATGCCACAAGGTCACCTGGATGCCAGGGGCTTTCAGACCCAGGGACTCCCAAGTATCATTTCCGTTTCCTTTCCCTGAGTGGAAAATAGGCTCGCAGTCTGTTCTGTGGTTCAGAGCGTTAAAATGGAGTGTTGTCCACAGCAATCAGACAGGTGCCCTAGGATTTTAACTTAGGCTTTTTCAAAAGGTGCACCTGGAGACTTGTGCACAACCGCTTCACGAAGGATGGAGAGGTTCAAATTACAGCAAAAGGAAGGCTGAGCTCAGGACTCTCAGACCTCTCTTCCCCAGCATCTTCTAGACAGCGCATGAGCCAAGCTGGAAAGCCAAGAAGGCCTCTCAGTACCCTCTTCCTCTGCTTGTTCACACAAGCAAACATGTCTGCCTTCTAAGACGTATACATAGATAACTGCTCTCTTTACTAACTCACAAGAACAGCAGTGGCCGCTGCAGCTTCAGTTTTTACGAAAGGATGGCTTCCATACCCACTCGGCCAGCCCCGCGCAGAACCTTGCACATGGCTCTCAGTACACTAATTTACAAGCTGGGAGTAGAAGTCTGGCGTTGTGATTCACCCCTATCATTTCTGCACTGGCGGCAAACTCCACCCTAGGAAATGTATATGTAGCAACTGGGAAACAGAACACTGGAGAAGAATACAGCGTAGTATCTTTGAATAATACATGTCTTCTTCTTCCATTCGTGTTTGTGTGTGTGTGTGTGTGTGTGTGTGTGTGTGTGTGTGTGTGCGTGCGTATGTGGCATGCATGTAACAATGTCTGTCTGTCTGTCCGCATGTGTGGGCACACAGTTTGTGCAGGTACACAACCATGTGATGGTTTGAGATAGACAGGAATCACTCTTGAACGTTCTTTCACTGGATTCAGTAAGGCTGGTCTCCATTAAATCCAGAGTTTGCCGATGCTGGTGAGCCTCACTAGCCGCTTCCTCTGGGGATCCCTTAATAACCTTTGAAGATTGGAATTCTTGGCTGGCTGCCCAGCTAACCTGGCATTTACTTGAGTTCAGGGGATTTGAACTCCGGTCCTCAGCCTTCTTCACCAAGCCGCTTGTCGCAGAGCCATCTTTCCAGCTCAGGAAACCAACTTTGGCAGAAACAGATATTCTACAAGAACTCTTTTGGAATTGTGTTCTGTGATTTCATAGTCCCGATGGAGTTACTGCATTATTTAATTATTAATTATTAACAGGAAGAAAAAAAAACCCCATGGACCTGAAGTGTGTTAGCGCTACCTGAAAGATGTTCTTCTGAACTGCTTACTGAAGAACCCGGGCAATCCAAATGATCAAATATTTGGTTCTTTTTTGCCATCCTTTATAACAGCAGATCCTAAGGGCTTCCTAATCCTTTGCTCAACCTTCTGTGAAGGATCTGACTCGTGAGCGCCGTGACTGCTAATGTGAGCTTTCCCGGCTTTGTGTATTAAATGTATTATATGAAGATACTGTCAGGAGAGCAGACAAAGGAATAACTGCTCTACGATTCAAGAAAATCTCCCCAAATATTAATATTGCTTTCAATTATGATAAGCAAGAATTACTAGCTATCGCTGAAAACGAAAACCTGGTTCAAGGCAAGAAATGTTTTTTTTAAAAAAATCTCGAATAAACACAGAAACATAACAGAAAATAGCCTTCAGAAATTACAAATGAGAAAGAAAATTACAGTATCAGAAAAGGAGTCTAGTCTATTGATTTGTGCTGTGCTTGCTGAGTCTTTCAGATATTTTCTACTTAGATGCCTTTTCCTTACTAATAATTACCAGCAGTAATAGTATCCTTAAAATGATTGCTACGGGCAACTAAGGAATGCTGAGAGCAGAAAAAATTAGCTTTCCTCAAGGGAACGCCCTCAAATTGCTTAGTCAAGCCCCACGGTCAGCCCTGAAATCATACACATACAAGAAATTTTATACAGATTGAGAAAACTATATTCACATACATATCTGGGATTACACACATCTATCTATGTAGAGCAATAATTAAGAAACAGAGGTCAAGGATTTTAGAGAGAGCAAGGGGTGGTGGTTTGTGGGACTATTATGTAATTATTGTATACAATGTGATTATATAATGCAATTTCTAAATATTAAAGCGAAACAGTTTCATGAAAAAAGTGAATAGATAAGTGGTAAAAAGTTATTTTTGAAAAAATCTACCTTGAATATGTATTATCAAATCTCCATATATGTTTCTAAATTGTAGAAATTCTCATTAGCAAATCTTCCCTAAAATTACTGATGGAAAATAAACTCTCATTTATTGTAAATCTACAAGAATTCTGAGTCATTTAACTTTTATACATGCAAATACACACGACTGTTTAAATACTCAAAAGCACTCTCAATAGATAAACTAGCTCTTAAGGGTTGCTGGAAACTCAAGTGCCAAGCAGGCAATTTTCTCCCCGTGATTATTAATGAGAAAAACTGGATTCTACAAACACATCAACGACCACTGACATTTTCAGAGATCGTTCTCCTACTTTATTATTTACCCCATCTTTGCCATAACTAGGGTGATCAGGAAATTTATTATCCAAACCAGGACGGTTTAGTGACCAGAGGGAGGCTGTCAGTAGACACAGACGAGGAGGGTCCTGAGTGCAATGCCCTACGTGGCCACCATAGTAAGAGCTGTCCTCTAACCCATCTGCCACTGTTAAGTTAGAAGGGTGAGTATGTAGCCACCTTCTCCAATTTCAGGGCCATAAATAATGATGGAAAGGGTGGAGGTTTGGGGAAGCAAATACATCTATTTCTTTCATCTTTACCAAAGAAAAGCAAGCCCAGAGGTAGAGATGACCGAAGAAACTAAGATCAATTACTAAGGAGAAGCAAAGGTTACAAAGACAATAATGTTCAACACCAGTGACAACCTGATGACTCGCTGTAAGCCTGCTTTGGCTTCCCTTCTAGCCCATCGTTAACTAGTAACAGCTGGTTGAGATTAGTTGTTTTTTTATTGCTATTAAGCAGCTTTCATTTCAGCCTCGTTGACGCTCATGACAGTCCAAATAAGCCTTAGGATGAGAGGCGGTTCACCCTACCAAGGCTCCACTCATGAACAATACGCCAGCAATTTGAAAGGGTGCAGCATGAGCAGATGGTAGCGATGCTAAACTAACCATTGTCAGGTCAATCCCATCCATACCATAATACCTACTGTTTTGGGAGTGCCGGGAAGAGACTGTCCGCCACTATTGATTTCTAGTCTTCTCTGTGACAACCTATAGCTAAACCCCAGTTCTGGGTCTAAGTGACAGAAAACGACAAACAAACACATGACTCCAGCCAGCAAACGGCAGCTGGCCTGAGGCTGACTCAGTTACTAAATCTGCCCTCGCTGCTGTAAGCCCATTGTAAGCTGGGGTTATTTTTGACATTAGGATTTTTGAAGCTAGTTCAGATAATGAGGTGGCTCATTGCTAAAACATGCTCACGAGGAGGACAACAATATGCTACCAAACCATGACACAAATCTAAAGGTGATGGAGGCGAATTCTAGCCACAGGTTAGAAAAGACTGGAAGAGTTTAAAGAGCTGTGACAATATGATGGAGCAAAGTTTTCAGGGAATGGGACAAATGCCCATAAAAAGATAAAAGTTGGACTGGATTATCTCCACTTCAAATCACCCAATAGAAAATTTAAATTGAAAAAAAGAAAACCCCAAACCAAAAACATTACATTTTTTTTTTCATTTTTCATTACATTTTTTTTAGCCTGAAATTTAGTAACATTCTAAGGAAAATTACCTGTAGGCATTTGATCTTTTTGTTGTTACCTCCCAAACAAAGATTGGCTTTTCTAATGAAATGTTTTTTATGGTCTGGCTAATTTAAATCATTAGGCCTCTGTTGGGGTGGGCAGGGCGGTCACTGTGAATTGCCTGCCAACTCTACCAACCTTGTGATATTCCTGTCGGGCAGTCTTGAAAGCTACATCTTCTGTATGTGCCTGCTCTCTGGTTCTAGACACACTTTAGGTCACACCAATTAAGAAGAAAAGCATCGTTTCACAAGGATGAAAGTGGGGTGCAAGGCCCTGGCTGGGGTGCAGCGAGTTATAGAGTGTAGAATGGAGATACTTCCCAGTGGAAACAGCAGCTAACAGCAGTCTAGTTCCGTGAGAGAACTTCAGGGAACTAAAGGTTTATAATGATTTTTTTTTTTTTTTTGCAATCTCAACTACTCTGCAAGGCATTTAGTATGTTCTAATAAGTCCCTTCTTGAATTAGTAATACAGATTTGTTCTCTACAGTTGATCCCTGAACAGTAGAGTATCCTTAAAACCAGGGTAGTTTGTCTGTCTCTGTCCCACCAGTCAGCTCCCAAATAATGATATGGAGACTTATTAATTATGAAAGCTTGGCCATTAGCTTAGGCTTATCTCACTAGCTCTTATAAGTTAAATTAACCCATTTCTATTAATGTACATTCTATCACACGGCCTTACCTCTCTTCCATCTTGCACCTGCTGTTTCCTCTTTGTGTCTCCTGTGCACCAAGATTCTTCCTCTTCTTCCTTTCTTTCCCTGGAAATTCTATTTATACCTTCTGGCTAGCTATTGGCTGACCCGCTTTTTATTACACCAATCACTGCAATACATTTCCACACAGTGCACAACTATCCCACAACAAACCAGAATACAAAGTTATGTGGTCTCTTATGAAAATTTCTTCTGAGAGTGTATTCTCCTCCACCCTTTGTCCTAAAACTTATCTTCCTCCAGTAGTTTAGCAAATTGCTAATGCATCACTTGGCACCCCATATGTCTTTCCTCCCCAGGTCTCCTGCTGTTGATCTGAAAGATACTGAATGATTCAGGTTGGTATGTTCTGGAGCATTGACTTGGCCATTCTCACAAAACCCACCTTGCTGCCCAGATGCTCACATAACCTGAATGCAGGTCATACCATTTTCTGCAACTTGCAGACTTAGTTATCTTCTGATGTAACAAAAGCTAGATGTGGAAACAGAATTCCCCACCATGGCCTTCTTTAAGGTGGTCCTGAAGATTCAGGTTGAAGTCCAGTGTTTGTATGTATTGTAGCCAAGTCATGGACTCATATGTAACATTGTTAGAAAGATACAAGACATACCATAATGTCATGCTCAACTCTGCCACTAAAGAGAAATGAAATATTCTTAAGTGTGATTGTGATATGCACTGAAATGGACATAAAATGGGAATCTTAGAAAGTACCTGAGTACAAAATATGCATTTATAACTTAATAGAAAGCATCTTAAAAATATAGCATTTAAAGAACTGCCTTCCTGTAGAAGATTCTGCTCAGAGCCTTCAGAATGGGCAACCACAAAGATCTTGAAGGACCACTTGATCTCTCTCTCTCTTAAATCTACCAAATCTTCATTCTGCTGCTCAGTATCTGTCCTAGAATACTGCATGACCAATCACCACAATCAGTGTCTCTGAGCACTCAAAAGATCTTGTAGTTCAATAGATAACAAGCCTGAGTGAACTTACTTGATACTCTGCTCATGCTCTCCCCAGGCCACGACAATGAGTTGAACTTATCCCAGAAGTCCCCACTTTGTCTTTCGTGTTTGGTTGGCACTAGCTCTCCTACCCTTTGCCTGGAAGGAAAATGCTGGTATCTAACAGCCTCTTTTCTCCTTTTACTTTCTTCATTCCCGCAGTCCAAGCAGCCAGTGTTCTCAATGTGTTTTTCTCAAGAACTTAGTGAGTCTCCAGGATGAAAGTTTTCTCTGCCTTGGTTCTGACTGAGCTGTCTAAAGGCCAAATTTCTAAGTCGGAATGAGATAACCTCTAATTTAAGCAGGAAGATCTTTGAGGCACACCTTTAATCATTTCTGGTGAAAAAAAAAAGTCTTCTGAGCTTTTAAAATGTTTAAATTTTAGCAAAGTGTACCACAGCCACACCCTCTATATCTTTTCTTCCCATATCACAGTTTCATGAGTAGACTTTGAATTCTGAACAGTTGGTGATCTGAATGGGCTGAGACTTTCCCAAACAACCAAGCCCTAGTTCCTTCTTTGTTTAATAGTTTACTATGAATTTCTCTCCTCTAACATTGCACTCAAAGCAGTAACAGAAACAGAATACAATTTGCTTGAAAATTCCCATTACCCTCAAAAGTCCTGTCTTCCAAGTCACCAACAGGGTTAACTCCAGTAGGCTCTTGGCCAGTGTGGAACAAGGATCTGCATGCTTCCCGTTTCCAAGAACAAGACTGTGCTCCCAACAATGTACATAAGTTTTATTTTTACTGAGTCTGTTCACATAAACTCCGTTTTTCTCCCAAAGTTCCTACCAGGTTCTCCTCAAATTCTAGTTCTTAAACTCTTCCTAGACTACATTTTATCAAGGCAGCACCCTACCCTACTCTATCCTAGCATGGCAGCACCCTACCTACCCTATCATGGCAGCACCTTACCCTTGCATGCCAGCACCCTACCCTAGCATGGCAGCACCCTACCCTACCCAATCATCATGGTAACACCCTACCCTAGCATGGCAGCACCCTACCCTAGCATGGCAGCACCCCACCCTAGCATGGCAGCACCCTACCCTACCCAGTCATCATGGTAACACCCTACCCTAGCATGGCAGCACCCTAATCTAGCATGGTAGCACCCAACCCTAGGATGGCAGCACCCTACCCTACTCAATCATCATGGCAGCACCCTACCTACCCCATCATGGCAGCACCCTACCCTACCCAATCATCATGGCAGCACCCTACCCTACCCAATCATCATGGCAGCACCCTACCCTACCCAATCATCATGGCAGCACCCTACCCTAGCATGGCAGCACCCTACCTACCCTATCATGGAAGCACCCTACCCTACCCAATCATCATGGCAGCACCCTACC
>NC_022011.1:86818822-86862136 GCF_000317375.1 Microtus ochrogaster
CATCATGGCAGCACCCTACCCTAGCATGGCAGCACCCTACCTACCCTATCATGGAAGCACCCTACCCTACCCAATCATCATGGCAGCACCCTACCTACCCTATCATGGAAGCACCCTACCCTAGCATGGCAGCACCCCACCCTACCCAGTCTGTCACTTTAGAAATATGCTGTTGCCCGTGGAAGTTAACAACCATAATTTAAAAATTTTTATGGTTGATTTAGCGTCATCTTGTATTAGAAGGTCCAGTAACACTTTTAAACAGTTCAGTGGTGCCAAAACTAATGAAGCAGACACTGCTTTGATGACTTTTACGATTTTTAGCCTGATATGATGCCAGTGCTGAAAATGCTAGATGTATCGTGTTGCAGCGTTAGCTCCACAAACTCATGAAACCATGTTGCCCTTAGCCCTTCTATTCATTTCCCTGTGGTCATCACAGAGATGGTTACCACACAACCTATGCACTGAGATGGTAACAATTATTCAAGAATACTATTAATACAAATCATTTCCTAATACCATCTACATGTATTTCTTAATGTAACCTGGGAATTATCAAGAGACCAAAATACAGTATCTGTTATAGTCATGTCATATAGTCATGAACAACAACAAAAATACATTATTGCTTGTTCCATAGGCTTCTCCCCCTTGACTTCATTTTCAAGTTCTAAGTTGAAGTGACCAAGGGCAAAAATTCAGCACATAGAAAAAGCTCCAAAAAGATTAACTCAACTGCTCACAATGTGAAGAAATAGAAATCTTCACAAGAATTCAAGATCTGAAAAAGAATAAATCCTGTAAAAAAAAGTTAGCAGAAAGAAACACCAATAGTTGCCATGGTAACTGCAGTGCATTCTGTTGCAACCTAGGATGTGGTTAGTAAAATCTGAATTAGATTTTTGAGCATGAAGACATAGCTAATAAATTCAAAGTCTGAAGAACTCTAAAATATTTAGAAAATTTAAAACAATTTCAGGAGGAAAATATAAAAACATAGCTAACTTACAGTTCATTCCAATGAGCTTGTGCCTCCTCTGCAATTGGTGGAGGCAGTTGTTCATGGGCTTTTGCACATGATCTGCAGTCATGTACAAACATCTGTACCCTGAGCCACAACATGAGATAGCAGTGTGAGGGCTAACCCTAAGCAGCAGCTTCATAGGATTTAGAATCACCTAGGAGACACACTTTTGGATGTGGTTGTAAGGGGTCTTCTAAAGAGGTTTAAAAGGACCCACCCTGCATATGGCAGCATCAGTTCATGGGCCGAGACCAACAACTGAATAAGAAAGGAGAAAGCCAGCCACATACCAGCATTCATCTCTCTCTACTTAACGGTGGACACAATGTGGCCTTTACTTGACCTTCCTGTTGGCCCAGATAGAGTTGTTCTGGCCAGTAGGCCTTTTCTTCTGCGATGGAAAAAAGCCACAACAAACCCCAGTCCTCAAATTTGTTTCTGTTGGGCATTTGACACTGCAATGAGATATGTAGCCAACTCCTGTGGGGATTGCTCTTCCACAATTAATGTTCATACCCATTACCTTTGGGACTCATGTTCCTTCTTCTGCCATCTCCCCCTCATGGCATGGTTCACATGCTCTATGTTTAGAGTTATACACCTAAAACACACAAGAGACTTTTTTCTATGTGTAAATCACTTAGTAGATATGAATATGCCACAGATGAAGTCATCTACTACAGCCCAAATCTACAGTAGTCTATGTTACCTACAGATTACACTTTGTAGGTATCAGGGTATGCACACATGATGTAACAAAATAATGAAGCTCATAGCACATTATCACAGTTCTGAACCTGGATTCTGAAAACACTATTAATCTATGACAAATAAAATCAATCCTATCATAGCAACTGTCAAATATTCATGTAGTTTCCAATACCTAGAATGCTTGGCACATTGAAAAATTAGCATTGCTATTACTGTTCATCCTCTGAAAATAAAGGTATTGGTTTTCAACATGAAGGAACTTCATTTTGAAAGATGAGGAATTTTATAGTTACTATTTTCTGACATTTTGCTTCGTTTTTAATTAACAGAGGAAACACAATTGTATTGTGACGTTTTGATACTCTTATGTAGTACATATGGTTGGAATCAAGTTCTTCTCTAACATTTGCCATTTCTTCATGGTGAAATTGCTCCATATTCTTCATCTGAGCTTTTCAAAATGCACAGTCTGTCATCATTATTTATAGCCCTCCTGTTGCAAAATAGCACGCCACTACTTCTTGCTCCGGTCTAACCTGCCATTATTTTAATAAACACTAAGACACTCTGCTGTAAGAAAGAGGCTTTTACATTCAATGCTTTAGATATTTACAATGAATAGGATGATTCCTAACTGAAGATATTGTGAAGAATTCTGTGTGGGAATTGTGGCTTTCAGTCCATATGGAAGGAAAGCACATCATTTCACACGGGTTGAAAATAACTGAGTGGAAGAGGGCTTGAAGAACTGTATTATTAAACATTGCACATTTGTATCTTAACAGATCACACCTCTAAAGAAATGGGTAAGTAGACATGCTCCGAGGAGCATATAGTATGTGAATTCGTCAACAGATGGATTCACTGTTTGTTAGACTTGTATTCTCTACACCGTCTTTGCATGGTCTACTTAACTAGTACACTTGCTTGGGGCTCAACAAATACCCAATTTCCAGTTTTCAAAAGGGAAAGATTTGCTCACATGCACACTGAGTCTCCAAACCAGAAGTTCAGGCCCAAATATTCTGATGCCCAAACTCATGGCATACCACCTACAGACCCAGTGTCACATCCATGTTGGTGGATGGTTCTTAAACTATAAAGATGGGCTGGCAAGATGGATTCCAGTATAAGGCGTTTGTTGTCAAGACCTCAGTTGCATCTCCAGAACCCACAAGATAAGTGAAAAGAGCCAACTTCTCAAGTTGCCCTCTGACCTTCATATGATTGTTGTAGACAGAAGTTTCTGTCCTGCCTAGTCCCACAGCTGTTCAGTCCCAAATAAACATAGAGGCTTATATTAATTATATACTGTTTGACCTATTGCTCAGGCTTATTACTAACTAGCTCTTATTACTTAAATTCACCTATAATTCTTGTCTATGTTTAGACATGTTACTTGGTACCTTTTCTTAGTAAGGCATTCGCACCTTGCTTCCTCTGTGTCCCGTTGGTCACTGTGTCTCTACGTTTCCTTTTCTCAGAATTCTCCTAGTCTGATCACCCCACCTATACTTCCAGCCTGGCTACTGTCCAATCAATATTTTATTAAACCGATATGAATGATAAATGTTTACAGTATACAAGAGCATTAGCCCATAGCAGATTGTAATGGCATGTGTGTATCCACATATATCATACATAAAAATATTGACTTATAGGCTGGTAAAATTCCTCAGAAACCACAAGCTATCATGACAAATAAGAGCTGCTCATTGCTTAGTTTCAACTGATGGTCAAAATGTCTCAGTCTATATTGAGAAATCCTTGACTCTAATAACTTTCAAAATGTCAATACTTTTTTAATAATATTACAGGGAAGTATTTTCTCTGTATTTCTTGTCAGTTGAAGTAGCTCCACTAAAGGGGAGTTTATGATATTAGAAACAGTATTCTCCTCAAAGTGAATACACCCCCCCCCAAATATCCTGAATCAAGAAAGCATATTGTAGGTATTTCTTAAATCACTAACAAGCCGACCAGTCATGACCAAATACAACAAGGGGTTGTACAGACAAGAAGCTGGAGAGTCAAACCATCTCTTGAACATTTCAAGTTGACTGATCAGTGAAAGATGAATGTGCGGTAGATGATGGTGATTCAGGGGGATACTGCTCCTGTGCCAAAGAGTAGACACTTTCCCAGCATGCCATGCTCTGAGGTGACCCCTGCATGCTCTGCCCTGATGGGTTCCCAACCTTCCACCAGCTGTCCTGACGACCTGGCTATGCCATGGTGAATGAGGACCCAGGAAGGCATCAGGGACCACATCTACCAGCCTTTTCTTTCTTACCAGCATTGGGGATTGAATTCAGGGTTTTGTGCATGCTACACAAGCTTGTTCAAAGCCATATCCACAGCTTCCTCTGAAGTCTGAGATGAAGTGTCACTAAGTTGCCCAGGCTAACTTTAAACTCACTAAGTCAGATGATAGGTGCCACCACGCCTGTTGCTAACAAGTCTTCAGCACATATTTCTTGTGCTAACTGCTTGACAGTCCTTTATGGAATGTTAACCGGTAACAGCTCTACATGGAGTGTGAGACTGAGCCTTCATTAATGTTCATCTTCAGCCCAGCCTCGATGGAGTGATCTCACTTAGTGTAGGGTTTGTCTCCCATCATACAGGTTATATAATCAAAGACCCAAACTTAATTCCAAGAACTGGCTCAATAAACAAAGTAACTCAAGTGTTGTGAACTAAATATATTATTCAAAAAAGTACAGAATTTCCTTGTTATACCAACTATTGAAGAAAGTCTTGCACTTTGACTGAAAAAGTACAGATGGAAATTGGAAGCTAAGTTTGACAATAAATGAGGTATTTCTGCTGGCAGTTCAACCAGAGGAAAGCCATTACTTTAATCAGAGCCTTTTAACTCAGAAAGTGTTACTCCAGATGAGAAAAGACTTCTCTAAATATGAATAGCTGGGTAGGTTAGCATGGTTTTGTTCTATATCCCTTCAGATCAAATAATTTCACTCCCAAATCTCTGGGCAGGCAGGCTCCTTTGTACGGAAAGATTAGTTAATGTAATTCCTTACTATTGCTTCTACAAGGGGCACAACCATTTGAGTTGAGCGAAAGGTGCTTCACACCTGTCTAGCTTGTCTTCTCTCTATAGTGTTACCTTTTATACATCTGTTTTTTTCTCCTATATTGAGCTTCTTGAACAAGAACCAATCCTATACCAGGCATTTTCCTGGGTACCAGCACATGGTGCATGCCGAACAAAAGATCTTAGAATCATATCACCCTGCAGCCGTTTTCCATTTAGGAGAAACATTTCCAGCTCCCAGTTTCCTACGGAATGGCAGCTTTTAGACTTCCTCTGGGGGAAGGAGATGACGAAGGGCAGCTGAGTTCCTCAGAAGTTTTAGGAACTCACGGGGAGAGAACAGAAAGAGAAGGTGAAAGTGGCATTATAAATATGTTGGCTGTTTCATTCCTGGATGAATGAAGACATATAATCCACTCGGGTACCTTAGTCAGCACCATTTTCTTTGAATATAAAATGTATGTTCTTCAAACCTCTGAAATGCATTAGAGACCTTGAGCGTATTTCTCTAGCAACATCTAGGAGCTGCATTTTTGTGCTGGGGATGCTGTAAGCTTATTTGATAGCTTTATACTAAGGGAGAGTAAAGGATTGGGGCTGCACTAGCAAAAATAGAAAAGTCTGAAGTTCATGATGGAAACTGAAAAAAATCTCAAAGCAGTAAGATATTTATTTATCTATAAACCTCATTATAACCTATGATTGTTAATTCTATTACTTTTGAAACTAGGTAACAGACATGAAACAGGTGCACAAGTTTTTTTTCATAACAGCAAATAAATTACAAAATATGACCACAATTGTTAAGTTCTGTATTGCTGATTGAACCTGGGTCACACCATGTTAATGCATACGCTCTCCGTTCCTTGGAATTGTTTGCAGTCATTGAGGGAGCACAGCTATCGCACGTATTTCCTGGAATTAACAGCTTCAAGGTCCTGAATCAACAGACTTGTCAATGCTATTACATAAATGCCATAATCAAAAGAAAAAGCCTCGGCTTTTAAATAGCTTCGTTTTTCTTTTCTCTGATGAAAGCTGCGACCTCCTAGACCACCTTCTAGTATTAGAGCCAAAGACACAACCAATACACACCATGCACATTTTCCTCAGTGCCAGAGATGGAACCTGGGTTTATTTTGTATGTGCCGTGTTGTGTGAATGTTGTGTGCTGGCTGTGTGCTGTATGTAATGTTAGTATGAGTGTGCATACATGTTCCTGTGGAGGCTGGAGGTTGACATCAAGTGTCTTCCTTGATCTCCTTGATCTCTCTCTATCCCTCTATGTTTTAAGAGGGAGTTTCTCAATAAACATGAAGCTCATTGATACCACTTGGCTGGCTGGCCAATAACCGTTAGGGATCCAGCTTGTCTTAGCTGCCCCCAAAGCTAGGGTCACCGGTGTGTGCAGCTGAGCCTCCCCCAATGCTGGAGTCACAGGTGTGTGCAGCTGAGCCTCCCCCAATGCTGGAGTCACAGGTGTGTGCAGCTGAACCTCCTCCAATGCTGGGGTCACAGGTGTGTGCAGCTCCACTTTTATTTTTATTTTTCCCACCTTTTAACATGAGTTCTGAGGATGCGAACTTGGGCGTTCAGGCTCGTGTTGGTGGCAATTCACCTATGCCATCGTCTCGCCAGCCAGGACCCAGGGTTCTTGCATCTACTAAGCAAATGTTTTCATTTTGTTTCCTCTCAACAAGTTACAAATTATAAATCTCTACACAGGAAACCACCCAAGGATGGCAAACTGGAGTTGCATTTGAGAATATCATCATTTATTCTCCTAATGGCCCATCGAGCTATAAATGACTTAATAACTTTTGCCTCTTACAACAGTAACTTCCCTGCAAAATTTCCAGAGAAAACAGTTCGTACATTGTCAGAAAATAAGACTGGGGGAAACAAAAATGATTTTCCAAAGGAATATTAGTTTTTAAAATGAAAGTTATCATAATCCAAATGTTACAATCCTGATACTTGATCATAAATTAAATATTGAAAAATTTGTGCGTTGCCTCAGGCATAGATTAATCAAGCAGTAACTCATTAAAGAGATGTATTTGAGTATGCATTTTTCATAGTAATTAGTATCTTTAGCATTCTTTTTGGGCAAAGATGCTAACAATTCCCTTAAATACCTCTTAAAGAGCAACATGATGCCATAGGCATCTTCAAAGTAATCTGAAGGGGAGCGATGCGATTCCTCCCGTTTAATCGCCTCCCTGTGGAATTGTAGGGCTCTGAAATTGATTAGAACTGAACTAAGGATATTTTCAGTGCAAAACAGAGGGAAAACGGCATTGGTATTGATGTAAGACGAACATAGACCCATCTCAAGGTCCTTGGGGATATTGACGAATCTCAGTCACAACCTGCTCACCTGGAGAGTCAGGACTCTGATGTTGCCAGGCCACCTCCCCTACAAAAGGCTGTGCTCAGAGCTAAGGGAGATGACATCCCCTCAGCCCTCAGCACAGGACTTAGCAGAAAACCCATCCTTAGGTGAGCTTCCAAGGCAGCTGAAAAATACCAGTTTGGTTGCAGTAAGGTTGGGTTAAGAGCACAAGGAGCACGGTCTTGGTGGTCAGAAGAGGAGTTTCTGGATTTTCATCTTTCTTTTGGCAACACTGTAGACTGAGCCTAGGGCCTGGACCTTGCTAGGCAAGCACTTTGGCTCAGTGCTAAAAATGTTCTCAGAATCTCTCTGTCCATTTATTTGAGATTTTGAAACAAGGCTACACTAAGTTGCCCAGGCAGGCCTTGACCTTGGAATCCTCCTGCCTCAGCTTCCTGAGTAGCTGAAATTAGCAGCCCTCACCAAGCTGGACTCATCTTGCAACAGAAATTCTGTTCTCATCTGGGCACCCAGGCAGGTGGAGTAGCATCTGCAAACCACACGTTCTCTGAACCACAGGACTGCAGGCACCATCAGCCTGCAGTTTTATGATTCTTACAGGACTCTGAATGGCAGCTCCTATTTATCTTACCTGACAGTGGTGAGAGTGCTCCGAGGGAGGTCAGATAAATGCTCGGTTTCTCCACTTAGCCCTTCGTGAAATCCGGTGGCAGCTGGCTGGGGGCTGGCCGCTGACGAAGCCATACTCCCCTCCTCTTAGCCCAGTACATATACCTCCATGTACACATCTCAAGTCTACATCTGTGCTCCATAGGTGCCACAATTCTTGGTTCATGGAGCGAGTAAAATGTATGCTGCATTATTCACAAGCATTCTTTCTACTTTGGTCAATTTAATGGGAAGTTAGTGAAAACCATTTCCATCCAGCAACGCTTTAGGACAGTGGTTCACAACTTTCCTAATGCTGTGACCCTTGAATTGAGTCCCTTCTGTTGCGGTGACTCCCAACCATCACATTGGTTGGTCGCTGCTTCATAACTGTGATTTTGCTACTGTTATGAACTGTAAGGCAAATATTCGTGATGCAGGACATCTGAGATGTGACCTCCAAGGCGGTCAGGCCTCACAGGTTGCAAACCGCTACCTCTGCCTCTGAACATTTCCCCAGGAACTTTCCCTAAAGATGACGCTACAGCCAGTCTGATGGGAGGTATCAACCAGCTTGCAGAGATGCGGACAGTTTGCCAATAGAGAAGAAGATACAGGAAGCCTAAAGTGCAGGGAAGGGCATTAGGAAGAATAAAAGCTGCTTTCCTAGGAGAGGACGTATGGTAAACAGTAGCAATGCCAGGAAGAGAAAGGACATGAAACAAGCATGAAACAATTCTGTTCCATTCATCCCAACAAAACAATCAACCTGTTTTCTAGAACTTTAGCGTCAGTTGACAAGAGAAGTCTATTTGGAACCCAGAATTTCTACCAACAGTTCCAATAATACAAAAATACTTATGCGGGTACCTTTTGAATCTTCTTTATCACATAAAATGGATGCAAACTATCACTGGGGCTCAATGTTTTTCCCAAAGTAAATGTTTTGGTATATTGTAAATGTTAAAAGTGATATAGTGTATATAATAATGCACATGTATTTGAATTTGTCCGAAAGTAAAACCACAAGACTATTTTTGAGGAAACTTGCTTGTAAGTACTATTCTTATTAGAGTTTTGGGCTGGGACAATGTCATTGACTCCTTATTCACAGAGGATAGCATTTAAGAATTCAAAATACCTCTGTGCCTACACATGTCTCTTTAGTGCGGTCTGAAACTGCTTTATATTCCGCAGCATGGGGAAAAGTAAATGTTTTCTTTTTGAGAGAGGTACATAATTGTGGAGTAATTTGTTTTTCAAGTTGCGTGTTTTACAGCATTCCTGGAAGATGTTGCCTTTTGTTTCTGGCTGGCTACCTATTGTCATAACGATGCCATCTCTTGTATAAGAGTCTCTGTCCCCATGTCAAGGATTTGGGGTGCCTACTAGAAGTATGTTTATTGCATACAGCATGAGCTTTGAAACGCACAGTGGTATGTTGGGAAATATTAGGTGTTAATAACAGAGCTTTTGTAAATATATTTTAATTTCGCCACATGTCATCTTTCATTTTAGGCTGAATAAAAACAGTTTATGATTTTTTTTGCGGGATGTTTAATGTCTGATTGAAACATTGTAAACAGACTCACTGTCTGCGGTGCGATTTTATCTGTTAGACTTTCTTGTTGCTAAATCAAATCATCTAAGGATGTGAAGATGTTCAAAATCCTGAAAATTATATTGGAATCATCAATTGTTAATATTTAAAAATATTATATACCTGTAGGATTAAAAGACTACTCACGGATAATCAGTTACAAAAGTGAGACCTGGATATTATGTCACTCTTGCTGGGTCATCATATACCATAGGTCACTGCTCACCAACTTGGTGACTGCAGGTCTCAACACATATATTATGTGTGCAGTGACAGGTACTTGTCTAAGTACTTAATTATGGAGAAATCCGATTCCATGTGAGAAAGTGAATGGTCAGAACTAACGGATATTTGTTCCCTACGATGTATCTATTTTCATAAAGTATCAAAAAGTTCAAAAATTAGAGAAGTTAAAAGGCTACCAGTGAATTCCTATCTTCAAGTATAATCTTCCCAGGTGAATTGACAGGTTTTAACTCAACACACATTAGTGTCACTGAGGTGGAGAGCCTCTAACAGCTCAAATCGAGACAACAGGCACATCAAGAAAACCAATATTTCCTCTTCCTAGTGAAGACTTCATCCAAAGGCTCACGAAATCTTTAGAAGGGAACGTTAATATCTAGGTGTGTGATAACTGCCAGGGCCAACAAATCCAGAACTGTTGTATAAACCACCTTTGGAAAATAAATATCCACTATCACGTGTGTCCAACTAGAGGTTACTATCATTTTTACAATAACACAAAAGGTCAAGTATTTACTAACAACACATTCATAGATGCCCACTGGCCATATCTGTCAACATTTATGCAACAGCCTTTGCTGTGGGACAATGGTCTTGTGTCCTGTGAAAACTTGTTACTCTTATTTTAATAAAATGCTGATTGGCCAGTAGCTAGGCAGGAAGTATAGACGGGACAACCAGAAGAGGAGAATTCTGGGAAGAGGAAGCAGTCAGTCTGCAGTTGTCACAGAAGAAGCCAGACACAGAGGAAGCAAGATGAGAACACCTCACTGATAAAAGATACCAAGCCACATGGCTAACACAGACAAGAATTATGGGCTAATTTAAGATGTAAGAGTTAATATGAAGCCTGAGCAAATAGGCCAACCAGTTTATAACTAAAGTAAACCTCTGTGTACTTTTTTGGGACTGAAGGACTGTGGGACTGGGTGGGACAGAAACCTCTATCAACAAGTCCTTCGAGTATGTGCAGGAGACATGCAAAGGAAGCTTCAGGTGGGGCGCATAGGTTCAGACTGGGATTTCAGGCAGAATTTGTGAAAGACAGCCTTTCTTCAGAGCACAACAAACACATTTGAATACCCATGCCTCCAAAGACCTCCTTTTAGGGTCTAGAGCCCGGGGCTGATGTTGTGAAGAGCGTGAGCTCACACACACATGTGTGAGGCCTCCAGAGGCACCTGGCAGGGCTGTGCTGCCCTCAGAAAGCAGCTTCTGCCTTTTGTCCCTTTACACGTTTCTTTTGTTGTGGTGGGAACAGGGCTCTCTCTGTTTTCAGTTGTGGAAATCCTGAGTTTTCCGAACTCTAGAGGTTAGGGAGATTTACTGTCTATAAATATGCAGATGGCTTAAAATTCAATGGCTGCATGTCTTTCTGGCTTTTACTTATTGCGTTTGAAAAGACTTTCCCTGACAAAGTAGACACTTTTATAGAAATAAGGGGAGAATTTTTCATTTTCAGAGCAGCAGAGGTTTATGAGGGATTGTGTTTTGAATGGTGTGGGAATGGTAAAAATGAAAAGCCATATTCCCTATTGCTGGAATAGCTCCTCATGACAGCTCATTCCCATTTCATAATCTTTCAGGACTCCATGCTGGGGAAAATCTGTGTAGTCTGCATCAGCTTTTCTCACAGGAGTGCCCCACTTGGGAGATGGGTACTAGCATCTCCTGGGTCTGGATTCCCCTCCATCTCTGGCATCACTAATGCTGCAGTCTGACCAGTTGTAAGGTTTTGTGTGAACCACAGTTCACTACACAGAAAAATTTCTCTGATAGAAACTCCATTTCTAAGCATTAGTAAACCTTCACACAGCAGAGTTCTCTATGTGATCACTGTTAAAAGGTTGATAAATGATTATAGCAGGGTTTTGGAAATGTCAAAATAAGGACACTTGATCACCACCTTAAGCTCTTGAAGGGTCAAGACTGGTGTGTGTATGCATATCTGCATTTCCTATGGCTCTAATAATACTGAGTCAGCAATAATGTTTGGAATGTGGGGGCCCCTCAATAGACCATTGAGTAATAAATTCCCCGAGAATTCTATTTCTCCTAGAGCTCCACCCATTCCTAGTCATGATGGAAATTCTTAAACTTAACACATTGTTTCCCAAGGACAAGTCACCTGTGTACAATGGGTGTGTCCAGTGAATGTAAAGTATGCTATATCTTACTGTAGCATGTCGGAGATAAAACTCCAGACCATTGGAATCATAAAGATGCATTGCAGGAAGGGCTAGAACCTTTGACCAGTAAGCGAGACTCTACTGCCTTGGAAGGCTCCTGTCTTCCGCCAGGTCTCAGAGGCCACAAAGCAGTGTGCGTCTGATCTGGTAGGTTGGTACCACCTCACACTTACTCACCCGGAACCTCCCTTCTTATATAATATCCTTGTTGTAAGGGTAAATGGCAGTTTTCCACTGAATTTTAAAATAGAGCGTCATGTATAATTCATAAAAACTGCCAGTGGCATCAACATCCTCCTATAGAGTTTGTCCCACTTAAGAAAAGTCACACATTCATTTGACTTTGGTGATAGATGCCATGCCAAGCCCCTGACTGGATATAACTGGCCTTGTCCTGCTATCCCTTCCATTCCTACCGGCCCTCATCTGGACATTTAAGATGAGTTAGCAACAGTGTCAACAGCTTTTCTTTTCTTTTCTTTCTTTTTTGTTATACTTTAACCGTTGTCATAGAGACAGGAGAACAGTTGAATAAAGGTTTTATATATGGGTTTCCTTATAAAGGGTGCTACTAACTATGCTACCATATGTCACTGAGTTTGGTTCTAAATAATAGCATCAAGGTCATGTTCTCACACTTGAATTTTACGGGATTTCAAAAGACTAACTTTTTGCCAAGAACTTTCCTTTGAAGGACTGTTACAGTGGTCCTTAAAGTTTGCTCCATGGACTTCATGCACAAGCATTACTTGGGTACCTGTTAAACATGAAAGCTGTTGAACTCCATTCTAGGACTGACGAATCAGAAAATCTATGGTGTACCCTTCACCAAGTCATCTAAAGTGACTTCATATTAACATTTGAAGAACTCTTCTTCACAGACATTAAGGGGCTCCAGAACCCAGA
Organism: Microtus ochrogaster; assembly: GCF_000317375.1. Classification (NCBI taxonomy): domain Eukaryota; kingdom Metazoa; phylum Chordata; class Mammalia; order Rodentia; family Cricetidae; genus Microtus; species Microtus ochrogaster. Next base: position 86,831,564 of record NC_022011.1, read on the forward strand.
GCTGAATGGAAGACGGGATGGTCTATGTGAGTACATTGGAAAATCAAACACACATAAACCCTGACTCTATTTAACCCTAGCGAGTCAGTATTGGGTGGGGCTTTGCATGTTACCAGCCCCTCTAGACCTTTTTGATACACCATAAACAAGAATGAATAATAGTGTATAACCTTCATTTTCTACATATTCTTTGAATATTATGAGTTGGATGCAATGACCATATATTGCTTTTTCGGAGCCTTTAATATGTGTCATAGGACAATACAAGGACATTCTGGTGTAAAGTAGTTCCTAAAAACATCTCATGGCATGACTTGGGTTGGCCAAGCTGAGTTAAAGTGGGAGCATGCATGTGTTGGTTTGCATAGGTATGGCTCCATAGACTCATGGGTTTGAATGATTAGCCCAACAGCAGTAGTGTTATTAGGAGGCACATACTTGTTGGGGTGGGTGTGTACTTCTTGAAGGAAATGCATCACTGTGGAGGTGGGCTTTATAGTATCATACATGCTCGTCACGCCCAGGGTGACAATTCCCTTCCTGTTGCCTGCAGATCAAGATGTAGAGCTCTCTGCTCCTTCTCCAGCACCCTGTCACTCTGCATGCTGCCATGCTTCTCTCCATGACAATAATGGACTAAACCCCTGGACAGTATGCCATCCCCAATTAAATGCATTTCTTTATTAAAAGCCGCTGTGGCGATGGTGTCTCTTCACAACAATAGAAATCTAGAATCCCTAATTAAGATAATGCATGATCGTTCTTACTATTCCAATGCATTTGGGTATAGGTTATTTTTTCCAAACCGTAACATTAGACTAAGAACTTAGGGAGAACAGCTTGTGAATAACTATATTACTTTTGCAATAAAATAATTAAAAGTTATTACTAAAGAAGGATGTTTGAATAAAGATTAGTATGAAGTCATATCTCAAGCAATTTATATTTTGATTTTTATAGGCAGCAGAGGAGTAAAAAGAGCCCAGAATCTGGTGTAAGAGAGCTTGGCCGCTTTCTTCCTAAGTATATCCGTTCCCTCATTCCTTAAGCAGAGACAATAATACTACTGTCCATTTCAGAGAGCTGTTGTGAAAACCAGATGAGAATACTTATAATAGCTCTTAGCACATGAAGAGAATTCAAGACGCTAATACAGGGCAGAGAGGACACTTGAGTCTCTAGTTAAGGGTTTATTTTTAACACATGATTTGTGGATGTGGGCATCTGAGACAGGCAGCAAAGTTAGCAGCACTGTGCCCAACACATCCAGTGTGGTACCTCTGTAGCTGCTGTTTGGAGATCCAGAGCAAAATGCCAGGTTTCCTCAGCTTTTTATCTTTTTCTTGTTTGGTGCTCTATCTTGTCAGAAGACAAGAACCAAGAAAATGAAGTTGAGGGGACAGCGAACTTTCTAGAGTATGTTACCAAAAACGAGCTCCTTTAGGCAGCGTGTTCTGTTTTTTTTTTTTTGTTTTTGTTTTTCCAGATTTTGACATGCATGTGGGCAACGTGGAGGCTCTGCTACAGTGCAGGCGGGTCCTGCTTCAGAGTTCCTAGTTCAAGGACGAGGCAAGAAAATGTGGTAGTACAGATATGAAGATTTCCCAAAGGCTCATGGTCCCTGGCCAATTTAAACTAGTAGGAGTTCATGGAACCGTTGAGAGGCAAGGGGGATAGAGGAAGGGAATTATGCCCCTGGACTGAGTCCTTAGAAGGCTTGGGACTTTGGTCCCTGCTCTTTACTTCCCAATAAACACAAAGGGAAGAGGCCTTCTTAGTCACATGGTTTCTCCAGGATATAAAGAGCCACCACAGACTCAAAGCAATAAGATCAAGTGACCCCACAGCAATACTTTCAAAGCTATAAACCCAAATATACCCTCCCTTGATGATTATTTAGATATTTTGTTACAATAATACAAAACTAACATACTCCTTAAAAGAATCTATGTGTGCACATCCCGAGAATGGGGTCCTTCCTGATTGCGCCTGGATTCTTTGAAAGCACATGTGCAATCTCCTGCATGCTTCTAAACTTTCCTCTGTTCTCCCCGCATATGGTGTCATGTTCAGACTTTCTTATTTCAGTCTGAGAAAGAGAATATAATCACAGTCATTAACTGCCAGAAACCCATATAAGAGAATAAAGTTTAATCCTTATTTTAGAGAGGTGATCCATCTCACTAGTGATTATAATTTCACGAGCAAACCTAGAATTTAATTGCACTGGCTCTATCTCCAAATTCTGGCCTATTGGTGAATTATTCTATTCCCTGTCTGTCTGTCTGTCTGTCCCTATAACTTCCTTCAGAACATAATTTCTTAAGATTTAATTCCTCCAAAATGCCTCGAATACTAACTTACATGAATTCTTTTGTGTGCACGTAAAAACCACGGTTTATAGCTTCTGTATCTTTTTATTTTCTAGTATTACAGTTCCAAAGCTTATGCTTCATGTTCCCCATCTCATGACTTTCCATCCTATGGTAGAAGGTTCTGGAGCAGTCAAGCACCAGTGACAGGACCTCCAGGCAGAGTCTGAGCCTCTTGGCATAGAACTAATGAGATCATCAGTGGGTGGACCAAAGGAGGCAAGAGAGAGCTACAGAGTGGGATTTCTTTCTTTGCTCTGGTTAGAAAGTCCACAGTCCCACCTCTAGCAGTGAAAAGATGCCCTTCAGCTTCAGCGGTCCCCAGACCAGAAGCTCCTCATTCTTTTCTAATTAGAATAACGCAGATCCCCATGCTTAGGAGCAGAGAGCAGCCACGAGTATAGTAGCTTTGGTTTTGCTTCAATCTTTGCTTTTATGATCAGAGGATAGAATGTAGCTACCATTAAAGAACACCTGCTCTGTTTACTAAAACAACATTATAAAGGAGGATATATATGAACTAGATGATTGGGTCTCCAATTTTAAAAAGGTATCCACAAGCACAAATTATCACCTCACACTCGTAATTACCACAGTAATTCAGGCATGGACTACACGCCAAATGATTCGGGCCAGCAGGTTAGAGTCTCCCGCTGTGCTGAAGAACATTTCAGGTGCATCTCACCATCTCACTGCTGAGAGTATCCCAGGCACAGCAAGATCCCCAGGAAGCTGCAATAACCAATAAACTCAGTGATGGACAGCATTCCATGGGAAATGGCTTTTCAACATGTATTTTCCTAAAATAATGTAGCCTGTCAGAATGCTGGTTTACATGGTCTTACTAATTCTTTTGCTGACCTTGTATGTGTATATACATATAAACATATACATATATACATATGTAATATATACATGTTACTTTTTTAACATTTGTGGCAGAAGCTCCTATCTAAGGGCCACTCTGCCTCTGTGCTCTCTGTGTGCCCCCTCATCCCACTCAGCCAAGGCACTATGCGAGGATCTGAAAGCTCCTCACACCCATCTCCCTGAGCAGAGGAGGAGACAATGAGAGATACTTTAGATGTACTTATTGCTTTTTTTTTTCAAAATTTCACTCTAAATGCAAAGGCACAAGGATTCAGTTCTAGATTTCTCTCAAGCCAAGCACACAGAGGCAGACTTATTCGTGGGGAGGACTATACACTTACAAAGCACCTAGTGAGCACTCAGAGTTAATTCCTTGAAAGCCATTCTTTGCAAACTAAGAAGTGCATATGTGAAAAAGATGAGAAAAATACCATTAACATGAACATTTCCTGTTAATGCATTCATTCCATGCATTAACTGTGCATGCCGTACAGCAAAAGCTGGAGAGGAATGGGAGCAAATCCTAGTTCTGCCACTCAGCCAACCTCTTCAGCCTTGCTCACCACCGATCTCTTATTTGTAAGGAAATGCTGAAAATATGATTGGAGTAACTGTGGGGTTTAAATATTGACAGACCTTTGCCCCGCTGTCTAAACCTTCTGACCAGACTACAAGACTAGACGTGGATCCTTCTTCTACTCTAGTCAAGTTCATTTTTTCATCACCCTCACCCCTAAACTGAATCCAGAGACTCGTGCACCCCAGTCTGTGCTCCAGCACGAAGCTATCCCACCAGGGCCAAACGCCTCCTTCATGTCTTATGAGTGATTAGGTAACAGTAGTACAGTTACTCCATGGAACTAGGTAGACACAGGGGTAAATATGCAAGTGATTGAGAGCTTCCTGATAGTAAAATATTAACTATAAATCCTCCTACTTACCCCTCCCCTGTTGTAACTGATCAACTGCTCCTCATAAGGGTCTGAAGCAAGGGCCAGAAAGATGGTTCAGTTGGTAAATGCACTTCTTTGACGTCCTGAGTTTGACCTTCAGAACCCCCCGCCCCCCCAAAAGGCCTTCACCTGTATACACATGCACACAATAATATTAATAATAACAATAACAATAATAAATAATATTTTAAAAGTTTGAGACAGAACACTTTAGCTAAGACATTCTGACCTTCAGATCAATGATATTTTTCCTAGTGCAATAACTCATATGAGCTTTTTATTGGCTTTGTCTTCAACAATATCATTATAAATAATAGTTCCTGACTTCACAGTTACCAGCAATTGCAACTTCTTATTGTGGTATTCTTATACACACTTTCCTGAGGAAACAAGAGAGGCACAAAGATAAACAAAATGTCTTTTCTTCACTAGTGTCTCTTGAGTAGAATTTCCATATGCTTAAAACTGTAAAACTCAACTTTGGTTAAGTTTTCCTGACTTTTGTGATTAAGGCTAAGTTTTGGAATATCAACAAAAATATAAATTAACAAACTACATTAATGTGAACACTATGAAAGCAATATTGCTCAGTTCTAACACACGTATGTGCTGTGGGATAATGCTCTTGTACAGTGTAAAGATTTATCACTCTAGTTTAGTGAAGTGTTGATTGGCCAGTATCCAGGCAGGAAGTACAGGTGAGGCAACCAAGGAGAATTCTGTGAAGAATAAAGGCAGAGATGCTTTTGTCATCTAGAAGCAAAGGAAGCAAGATGAGAACTCCTTACTGAGAAAAGATAGCAAGCCACATGGCTAAACATAGATAAGAATTTTTGGTTAATTTAAGTTGTAACAGGAGGTTAGTAATAAGCCTGAACAATAGGCCAAACAGTTTATAATTAATATAAGCCTTGATGTGCTTCTTTGGGACTGAACAGCAATGGGACTGGGCCATAGAAACTTCTGTCTACACATATGGATTCTATTTTTGTCTTTATATAAGGTTTCATTAAATGTCTTTTAAACAGTAGCATCTAGAATCCCAGTTTCTAAGGAGGCCTGGTAGGAAATGACTAGGTAATGGTAGGCACCTCTGACTTCCTACCTTCTATTCTGAAATGATGTGAGGTATGATCTTGTTTCTGGATTTCATAATGCTCACATGGTCATGGAGGGTGTGGTTGTTTGAAAGAAAATTGCTCCCAGAGGGAGTGGCACTATTAGGAGGTATGGCTTTGTTGGAAGAAGTGTGTCACTGTGGAGGCAAGCTTTGAGGTCTCATATATGCTCAAGCTACCCCCAGTGTCTCAGTTCACTTCCTGTTGCCTGCAGATGAAGACATAAGGACTCTCAGATCCTGTTCCAGCACCATGTCTGTCTACATGTCACCATGCCACACCATGACAATAATGGACGGAACCTTTGAAAATTTAAGCCACCCCAATTAAATGTTTTCCTTATAAGAGTTGCCATGGTCATGGTGTCTCTTCAGAGGAATAGAAATCCTAACTAAGACAGAGGGGCTCTCTGTAAGGCAAGTATTAAGGTTCCGGTCCAAGGGTATCATGCTCTTTAGACTGATGCCCAGTACACTTGTGTAAGCAGCACAACTCCTTGATGCTATTGACATAGTAGTGAACAGGGTCTCTAGTACATATCATCAGGCCCATCCACAGACTTAGTAGTTTGAACTCCATGTCCTTGGAGCTTTCTGGATACCATGTCCTCACAGTCCTTGGCCTAACTCCCAGTAATAAACCACTATCTTGTAGCAATTCATATCAGTTCAGCTTTGAAGATGCCATCAACACAGAACTTCCTGTTTTAGGGAACTCACAGTGCCATATGGCAAAAAACCTTGAAAGGGAAGTCTCATACTGACTCTTTAAGATGTGTTGAGATAGCTCTGTCTCTAGGAAGCTTCTTTAATTTATGCAGTCAGAAATAATCTCAATTTCGTGTGACTCTCATTGAGTGAAATGACAACTAACTAGGGTGGAAAGACCTGCACAGTGAACAAATGCTTGCTGGTTAACTTTTAGAGTGCTTCTCACTCCAAACCTGAGTATTTTTAGTGTATAAAATGAGTCAGACTCGAGCTTATCCCCCTTTGACAAGTCAGAATCCGTTTAAAACTGATACAAAGGGTTCCTCTAGAACTTGTAGCAATGCCAGTGTATGGAGTGTAACTGTTCACACCTCAGGCAATGTCAAGCCATCATCAACATGACAGTGTAAAGTTGGGAGGAAATATCTCTGTTCTCTCTCAACCCACAAGAGCTGGCTCTGCCACAGTTCCCAGGTTCCCTTTGTCCTTACTTTCCTTCTAGTGAAGAGTATTGTTATCTTTGTCGAGGGGACGTGTAAGATAAAGACTAGGGATTCTCATGGGATTTTGTTTCCCAGTGTACCTTATGGGGTTGTGTTTTGTGATCATACTATCACCTTCAGTTCAGATCCTGGATATCACCTTCTAGAACAGTGGTTCTCAACCTTCCGAATGTTATGACCCTTTAATATAGTTCCTCATGTTGTGGTGACCCCCAACCATAAAATTATTTCATTGCTACTTCATAACTGTAATTTTGCTGCTATCATAAATAGTAATGTAAACATCTGTGTAACCCCGTGAAAGGGCTGTTCAAACCCCAAAGGGGTTCTAACTCAAAGGTTGAGAACCACTGTTCTAGAACAATGTGCAGTTTCAAAATCACTTTGGAAACAACACAAGGGACTGTTTGTTTGGGCCACTAATGGCAATGTTTGGAATGTCCGCTCCATGACAAACAATGCATTTGTTTGGTGACAGGAAGTAAGCTCAGTGCCCATGAATGTTATAAAAACTATACAATTACACAGTCGTGTGCCACGTGATCATGGGCCTCCTGAGAATGTGTCCTTAGACAATGCTATTGTGGGTGAACATTGCGTGTGAACAAAACCAAAGCGGCTTGGGTAAAAAGCTCAACTTAGCCTTTGACTAACAAGAGCTAAGGTAAAAAGGTCTATGAGACTGCTGCTGACAAAATATGACATATTGCTTTATAGTATGCGAAGTTGGTTTCATAACTAGAACACCCTATGAATAACAAAGGTATAGTAGAGGAAATTATAAAGCATGTCTCGTACTTAATTGCAGATGCTATACTCAATCTAATTGGTACACAGAAGTGTTCCCTACACCAGCATCCCCACAGACAAATGAGGAATGCATTCCTGCCGTGGTTATCTTCTGAGACCATTGCCATTTATTTGGCTGAGGGCCATAATGTTGACATATGGCATGTGGCTACGTATGAGACAGACAGAAGCCACCGATTTCCCAGGATCTTTAGATCTTCCGTGGTGTCGTAAGCAGAAACTTTCTAGCTGTAAGCAGTAGCTCATCATTCAAGCCACCATTTCTTTACCAGAAGCCTGTTTGCCTTCTTCTCTTACAACGCAAAATATGCTGAACTAAAGAAAAATCAGCCCAGTTCTGAGCATGTATGCAAATTACCAAGGACTCAAGGGCTCACGGCTAGGAATGAATCAGATCCAGACATGGAACCATTAATAAAAATGTCATGTAACATCTCAATCCCAGAACTAGTTCAGGGTCATCTCTATCAGATCATCAGTGCCCTGGCATCTCTCAGCCTGCTCTGGGCTGCTGTGATGAACAACAAGCCCCTGGAGTTATTTGGATTTATTCTTACTGGTACCACAGACAAAATTCAGCTTTGTGCAGCACACACTTGTCTGTGGCATTTAATGACACTGGAAAATCCCTCTGAAAAGCTGCCTGGAATAGCTCAGAGAGGTACCACAGTTAAAAATAAACCTTATTTTCTAAGTTTAGGCTTGGGTGGCTTGGGAAGGCATCCTCTCAGGAAGGGCTCGAGAAATTATTTTGGTACTAACTCTGTATTTTTGAAGCTAGGGAGAATTATTTTGGTTCCCATTCTGTCCATGCAGGGTGGCGTTATTTTAAGCTGCATGTGTAAGATTAAGGGGTTTTAATCGCAACTAGTTGGATAATCTCTCTTTACCCCCACTTGTCCAACTGCCACACCAGAGTGTGCTCTGGCGAGATTCCCTGTAACTGGAATTGTCAGGGAGCGAGAGACAGAGAGGGCTGGCCTGCACTCAGGAGGGGCCGCAGCTGTGGAAAACACAGGAGTGGCTGGCAGAGCGCCTGGCGCAGAGAGACAAGCCCACCCAGCTGGTGCCTGGGAGAGCCAATCTGTGCTCGATGGCCACGGTCATGACTTTTGGGGGAGCGGGTGGAGGGCATATCATATGTGTGACAAAGTCTTGAACATTTAGATTTATTTTCAATTATTCTATACAAAACAGAGCACCAGCAAAAGAATATATTTGACGTCAGATCTTAAAATGCTGGTAGCTCAGCATGAAGAATGATGACATTCCCATGAATTACTTGTGTTCCATCCTGGTTAGCACTGCAGTATTTAAACTGGATTAGACAGTTAAGAAGGACTGGATTGTCTTTTCCTAAGGATTTAGCTTCAAAAAAATCACCCACAGATTCACAAACATATGAAATATTAAAAGGAAATTTTAGTAGATATTGCCTGCATGTTATGGGATACCTGAAATCTAAGGAGGAAGGTCTTTGACAAATTCTGTACCTTGTAAGGCATGATGGGAGACAAAGTCCATTTCCTACTCTAAGGGATCAAATAGCTTGGCTCACCTTCTCAGCATTTCTTGAACCTAAGGCAAGACTTAGCTTAACCTATGCTACATCACCAACTTGTTTTTCCTTCCAATCCTCCCTTTCTTTCCTTCCCGCTAAGACAGGGTCTCTTTCTGGGTAGTTCAGGCTGAACTTGAACCCACTCTATCTACCAGGCTAGTGTCTAACTCCCACCCTCTGTCTCTGATACTAAAAGTGGGCACGGCAGGCATGGGTGACCATGCTCACGCATACCTTCAACACTGAATGAGTACTGTCGAGAGACAAGGACAGGGAACCAGTCTCCACGGGCCAGAAGCAGAAGAGCTGCAGGAAGGGGGTCTGTAGTCTTAGAGAACTACAGGGATCACTGGGATCAACAGTCCTGCGTTTAGCAGACAGGGTCGTGGTGTGACTTTCTGCTGTATTTCTTGCTTCCTGGTTCCTTTTGCTTTGTCTAGTGTCTGACCTGGATTCCACAGGCTCTCCATGATCTCTTGGCTCCCTGATCATACGCACATACCTTCATATGACCACCACAAACAGCATCTTGGCTCACAATTAAACTCTAATTATTAGACAAATAAATTACAATCATTTAACTTATTTCAAAGAGAGGTTTTAGGCCCTACTTAAGACACCATTAGACAAATATCTTAAATTCCCTTTGAAATTGGGCTGATACCTACAACTGTACTTCAGAAATATAATGGCAGCCTAATAATTAATTATTTCTACACTTTCGTAAATGTTATGCCTCTGGGTGGCCAGAGCATCTCCGAGGACACTTCTTCTTATTCCCTCTTCCTTACTCTATCTCTCCTGAGGTGAGGGTCTTAATATGCAGGCTAGGCTGGCCTTGAACTCACCAAGACAAGTCTGCCTCCATCCCCTGAATATTAACCCTATCTCACTTTTAAAGCCTTCCTTTCCTTCCGATGAGCGAGAGGTTGAACATAGCTGTCTTCATTCCGTCTCTTCAGAGACCCCGTCATCCTTCCATACAAGTCTAGCCTGAGGCCCAAACCCCAAACTTTCCTTTTCTTTGAGACAGTCTCACAGTGTCGCTCTGCTTGGCCTGCAGATCCATGTAGATGAGACTGTCTTTCTTACTGAACTTACAGAGAACTGCCTGCCTCGGCTTCCCTGAATTAACAGTGTGTGCTACACTACTTGGCCAACCACTTCACTTGTCACCAGCGTTTTATCCCTGGCTTCTCAGATCTCGGGCTGATGTTTGGAATCTCTTCTGTCACATCTACTTTGTGGTCCCTATTGGGATGTTGTCTGCTATGGAGAGGCAAGTTGGGGAAGCGATGCTGTCATCTCTGTATACAGAAGACACTTGATGACCGCCTGACCGTCCTCATTCTGTCTGCTGCTTCAGACACTAGACTCTCTGTCTGTCCAGTTCAGTCCCAATTTGCTTGTGGATTTTGGATTAAAACCAAGAGGACTTTCAGACATAAGAAATTAGAAAAACAAGAATCATGTTAGCTTTCTTTTTTCTTTTTTTCTTTTTTTCAGATTTCCAGTATATGAGTAGAACCTGGTGACTGGCATGATTAGGAAAAGAACAAAGCAAAGCAAACATAGGTAAAAAGCATTTCTCTAGGTTTGAAACTAGTCTGGAAAAGTGTTGTGTTCTATTTTAGCACAGCACTGCAGACTGGGCTGTAACTGTGGGGAGTTTCAGTGGCTTCTCTGCCCTACCAGAGAAGCCTGGTCAGGGCTGGTTTCTACCAAACAGCACTGACCAGACACCCTAATCACCCTAATCACAACTTTCTCTAAAGCAACAGAATTTGCTATGAGGCACCAGCACTGAGTGCCTGTCTCCGAGGCCCCTGTATTGACTTCAGTTAAAAACTTGGTTGAGCCAGGTGGTGGAGGCGCACACCTTTAATCCCAGCACTCGGGAGGCAGAGGCAAGCAGATGTCTGTTAGTTCGAGGCCAGCCTGGTCTACAAGAGCTAGTTCCAGGACAGGAACCAAAAACTACCGAGAAACCCTGTCTCAAAAAATAAAAAAAAAACAAACTTGGTTGAGACAGCAGGCACTTTAGGAGGATGGCTTGAAAATTTCTTTTCCAAGTTCTACCTGCTGTCTTCGGAGTGGCAAAGTGTAATCTGATTGGATCGTTACTTTCTGTCTTTTGTCACACTCGTTTCATTGCATTTTAACATAAAGCCTCCGTTGTTTATCCAGACATACAGAACTAAAATCCCACTGCCGGTTTCTTCCGAGCGCTGCTGCGTTATGGCCCAGCTCAGATGTTCCCGGTCTCACGTGAAGTTGCATGTGAGAAACACATTCTTGTTGTGTGTACAGGGAACACTTCATTTTTCCCGAGGCTGGCTCTTTCTATGTGATAGGGGGAATTGTGAACCTGACAATTTTCTTTTTACGTGCCTACTGGAAAGTTCAGGGGCCAGAATGAGCGAGCCCCAAAGAGAGAACCACAGAGGAACTTATCCTTTGATCATTTATGGTATCCCTCCTCTTGGGCTTCCTTATTTCATGATGTACATGTTTATGTACATATGCAAATGCTTTTGTTCCCTATATTATGATAATTTATTTTACATATAATTCAGCACTAGTTTTCCTACTTACTCACGATACACCATGCTGCAAAACCTTTGTGCATGGTAAAATATGGACAAGTATAAGCAGATGGATGGATAATAACTGGTAAAAAGCATGGGGGAGGGGCAGAATTTAGCCATCATCACTTATAACAATAATTGCCTAGCACAGAGTAGCTGTGTGAGGCATGAGGAAGCTGAGAAACGAGAGCCCAGTGGGAAAGCCTCTGCCCTCTACACTGCTGAAACCTAAGTTCAGATAATAGGGCCAATGACATAGCACATGATAAATACACAATTGCATATGTATAAGATGGTTGCTTGGGCAGATGGATGGAACATGTAATGTTACCCTTCCTGCTTCATGAAGAATAAAATTAAAACAATGCATTGCCCCAACAAAGACCTATCTGGTATAAGGATCTCTCTTGTCCCACCGAGGCTTAACCAGACTCCACACTCCACGACACTCTCAATCAGGGATGATTTTGTTAAGAACACACACACATTTCCAGAAGCTTGACTAGTGTGAATACAGTTTTATTATACTTACTTGGATGACAGAAAGGATAGCTATTTTACTTCAATAACTTTTCTGCACATTTAAAAGCATCACCTTTCGAATTACATTTTACTATAACTCAGAAATAAATTTTACTTTACAGTTCAGAATATATACATATCATAGATGCATGCACACATATCTGAAGTTAACATTTTCCCCAACAAAAATGATTCACTCCTTCCTCGAGAGTGACACTAAAAATCTTCTATTCTATTTTGTTCCATGACATTTTCCTCTTTTAGATATGTGTGTGTGTGTGTGTGTGTGTGTGTGTGTGTGTGTATGTGTGTATGTGTGTATCTGCAGGCCAGAAGAGGGCACCAGATCTCATTACAGATGGTTGTGAGACAATATGTGATTGCTGGGAATTGAACTCAGGACCTCTGGAAGAGCAGCCAGTGTTCTTAACCTCTCTCCAGCTCTTCATGACATTTCTTAAAATATACTTTTTATGACCTACTAAATTTATTCGATATAAATAAGAGCATTTTAAGTAAACGGGAAGCTGGAATTTCCCCAAGAGGCAACTATTTTAATTGTCTAAAGGAAAATTCTTCTTCACAGAGCAAAGGTGACTGAGCCGGATGACACCACACTCAGCTTGGGGAGGTTGGTACAGCATGTGGCTTCTGATCTTCTAGTATTTGCTCAACAATCCAAAATATTTGGATATGATTCATGAAATTCTCCCCGAGAGAGGAAGATACATCCCGAGTTGTATTCTCAGTAGGAACACATTGACCTACATACGTAAATCAAATTCCCAAGGCCTTTAGCACTAGAGTCTTCAGATTCTAAAAAGTGGCTTGATTTATAAGTCAGCTTCATTTTAACTTCAGTTATAATAAAATGGAAAAATATCTGTATCATATGACTTAGTGATTCTAAAAGCTGCCTTATTACTATATAGTCAGTGATGACCTTAATCTTAGATTTCCATACAGGAAAAAAAAAATGTTACCCAAGAAACCAAGAGGAGAGAACTTCTTTTATTAGCTGAGACCATGCCAACTGCTTAGCTTAAAGAAAAATATAATGCTGCTACTATTAATAAATCTGTTTAAGTATAATCAATGAATGGAAACATTCCCAATTTGCCAACATCTCCCTTAGGGTTAGTCATGCCAGAAATATCTTGGCTGGCCTTCCACATTCCCTAGGAGAAGAATAAGAAGTTACAATTCTGAGACAACACTTAATTCTTACTATGTCTTTGCAAAGCCAGAGCCCATTGGACAGACAGCTCCACCTTGCAGAAACAAAGACTCTATTCTAGCAGTAATTGTATCACATTAACTTGCCAGCCTACCAATTAATATCCAGCCAAATTAAAGCTTAGTGTGTCCCTGGCAGGTTTGTGACACCGTGTCTCAAACTGGCAATTTGAACTAATTATAGAAACCTGGGCAGGAAGACTTTTGAGAAGATGATCAGCTTCAACCTTCTCCTTAACTGTTGAACCACCTTCCTCTCAGAATGTCTATTTCATCTTGAAGAGAAGAGACAATCTCCCCAAGGATATTGTGCAATTGGAATATGTTAAGGTCTGTTACGTGTTCCTTCCTTTTCCCAGCGCTGGCTGGAATAGGCAGGCGGTCTATCGTTAAGCTGTGCCCAGCCTTACAATACATTCAGCTGTTGGAGAGGTTCAAAGCTCTTAACGTATACTCATCTCTTTCCAACTCTACATTCACTATCACTCCATTAAGAACTTGAAATTGGCCAAATCATGGACTTTACCATATCTGCGAAATTAGAGTAAATTTCAGCTACTCCCCTGCACTGTGTGTGTGTGTGTGTGTGTGTGTGTGTGTGTGTGTGTGTGTGTGCGTGTGTGTTTTGCTGAACGTAGGACCCATGCATTCCAGGAAAACACTCCAGTGCTGTATTCCCAGCCCTTCAGTGATTACTTTTTTTATTCCCTCAAATTCTTTCCTATATCTTTTGGCCATAGCCTCATCTGTTTATGAGAGCTTGCGTACTTTTTATTGTATTCCATGCTCTTAAATATTTCCTGACCCAGCCCTAGGACAACATTTTTCTGAGGAGCAAGGCAGGAAGGGTCTCCATTCATCCTGAAACTGATTCTGCCCTGCTCACCACAGACTCTGAGCAGTCACTACAACTGAAGCAGAAGGAACTGGCTACCAGCATTCGGAACTCTATTTATTACAGCAAAATTTGCCAACTTATTATATCTCACATGAAATGTATGAAATAAATATATTCTGCTCACATATAACCTAACCCGCATTGGCAGTCTTACACCATACACAGGCCTATTATGAGTACACACTTTATGGGTACACAATGGAGTAACTCCAGGTTTTGAGAGAGTTAAAGTCTAGGCAGTTTAGGGGGAGGGTATCTTTTAGACAATGACTATGAAATTAGAAATAAAAAATTAAGCATGAAAGAGAGGATCTATGTTGATTGAAAAACCACAGCAAATTATAAAAGCAAAATGTCTGGAAAAATACCACAAAAAGTGAATTATATATAACACACTCTTACAAATCTACTACCCAACTCCTACGTTTGGTTGCTTACCCTTTGATCTTCTCTTCTGATAATGACCAAATGATGTCACAGAGAAAATGGAATCCATACGCTCACTGTAGTAGCTAACTAGCCTAGCCTTCCCTCTGGTTCTTGGTGGTCAGAATGCATAGTAACGTGTGACCGTGTGCACAAGCTCGTTCATATCGGCAGGGCTGCCAGGATCTGTGCATTATCTATGGATGTGATTCTAGAAAATCGCACAAAATTTTGTTCTTATTTTACACAACTCCCATCCAAAAATGAGAAAGACAGAGAGAGAGAGAGAGAGAGAGAGAGAGAGAGAGAGAGAGAGAGAGAGCGCACAAGAGAGAGAAAGAGGGATGGGGAGTAAGGGGGGGAGAGCGATAGAGGGAGAAGCAGGGAGGGAGAGAGAGAGAATGTGAGATGGATTTGTAACTGTGTGCACCCGTAATGTACATTCTGCCTGCAGAGAACTCACAGTTTTGACGAGAGATCAACTAAATCACCCAGTTGCACGTTTGCAAGCTCGGTGACTTGGGCTTCTGTGCATTGCTCTGGCTGTGTGCATTTCATCCATCATTTCTCCTCTACTGACCACACACTTGCAGGCTGGCACAGCATGAATAATGGAGTATGGCCACTGTCCCTGCTGGGCACAACAACTAAGCCTATGGTGGCCTTAGAAGTCCTTCACTCCTGTGAAGGCTGGCCATAGCCTAACTGTGTTAGCTGCACAGAGGAGCAGCTGCATACGTGTGTGCGTCTCACCAACTCTTCAAACCATGATCTCCTGTACGTAAAGCTACCCCTGATGCCAGCAGTCTCTGCTTATTGCCCCCCCCCCCACCTCTTTTTGAGACAGGGTTACTCTGTAGCTTTGGAGCCTGTCCTGGAACTTGTTCTTTAGACCAGGCTGGCCACAAACTTACAGAGATCTGCTTGCCTTAGCCTCCTGAGTGTGGGATTAAAGACATGTGCCACCACCATCCCGCTTATTGCCTATTCTGTACTGAATAATTTTGCACTCCCTTGAAAGTTTCTGACTGTAATAAACAACAATAGTACCATCTATAATTTTCTTTTAAAGCATTGGTAAAGTCAATTAGAGGAAAATGTTAGTTTTAGCCAGTTTGGGTTAAGATATGCTATTGTGGTTAATATATTCAAATGTATGGCCCTGTGGCCACACTTCCCCGACACAAGCGAAAGCCTGAAGCTTTAGTCTCTGTAGTTTTCA
The DNA here is from genome assembly GCF_000317375.1 of Microtus ochrogaster. NCBI lineage: Eukaryota > Metazoa > Chordata > Mammalia > Rodentia > Cricetidae > Microtus > Microtus ochrogaster. The sequence continues at coordinate 86,847,353 of NC_022011.1, forward strand.
CAACAATTCTTGAAAGAATGGTTAACTTGCTACAAATTATAGATTCATAGAAATTATTTCTCAGTTATTTTAAAAGGACAAGGCCATTTCCAAAGCCAGAAGTTCTAGCGAAGTCATAATTGTTCTTCATATGTCAAAAGAACAAAGAGAAGAGAGGAGAAATAAGGAGAGAAGACAGAAAGGAGAGAGAGTTTAAAACCTACTAGCAATTCTGAGGATCCAGAATATAGTTCCAGATTTACTCAACACACAGATCACAGGGAACAGTCTTCTGGTACATGCTACCTAGCCGTCAGACACCAAGTTAAGTGCTCTGTGGCACCTCAAGATGGCAGTGGTACTGAGCTTCCAGATGCAGAGAGACAGGGTAACAACAAACCTAGTACAACCAGTAGGTGTGGGTGGGGTGAGAACCAGATTTGGCCTCCTATTCTAGAGGTGGTTTGCCAATCACTGCTGCTGTATATTGCCTTTCAGTGTTAGTAAGCCTAAAAGTGTTCTCTTTTCTTGAAGTTGGGGGAATTAATAAATATGAAATTATCCGCCAGCTCTAGGAGAAAAATAGATGCTTGCCCTTTCCAAACAGACCTTGCATATGGTAACAGCACAAGGTTTTCCTGGGTTTTTCTGCTAGGCAGACATGTAAAAATTTTCTTTCTTTATATTTAAAAGCAAAATTACTTTATACATTCAAAATAGATTAAATCACCAAAAAAGAAAGAGAGAAAGAAGAAAAGGAAAGAAAGAGGAAATGGAAAGTGGTTTTTAAAATAGATTACATTTAAAACTCGATGAGAATAAAGTTTTAATTCTTCAAGATTAATATGTTCTGGAGTTTTTCCATGTAATGTTGTGCTTCAGTTAATAATACTGTCCTGGGCACTTAAGCTTCATTAAGAGGCTAGATATCATGTTAAATGTCACAGTAAATTAAAATTAAAGCCATAACAGCAAACTGTAAACCTGTAACAAACCGAGAACTGATGAAATAATTTACATATATTTGCTCTAAAAGTATTCTAACTCTAGATAGATATGCATTCTAAGGCCAAAAAGAAATTGAGGGAATTTTGAGCTGACAGTGTATTGTTGATAGTGGTCTTGGTGTAACAGATATCAGATAAGTCTGAGTTCATTGCAGAACTATACACATAAGCAGACTTGTTGATATTGTAATGTACCAAGATTCTCACTTGGTGGAAGGGAACTACAGCTACAAACATGGAGTGGCAGAAGGAGAAGAACCCACCAAGTGAAGGACCTTAGAGACTCATTGCTTCTGGTTCCATCCTGTGGATACTAGACACGTATGTACACAGCAGATAAGGGAGGGGTGTGTGTGTGTGTGTGTGTGTTTGTGCGTACTCATGCACGTGTGCACGTGAGCAGGTGTGCATGCTGCTACCTACTGAATAAGCTAGAAGCAGAAGGAGTCCAGTAGCAATGAGATCTGAGTTTCTGAAGATCATTCCCCATTAACGGAAACCAGGTCCCTTGGTAGAGAAAAGCACAAGTCAGGGAGGAAGTGTCTGGATGCTTGTCTAGATGCATCACAGAGGACATGCTCAAACTGAGAGCTCATGCCAGTGGCAACTAGGCTAACTTCAGAGGACTCCTGTGGATAGGGAAATCTGGTACTGTTCCAGAATGAAAATGAAGAATGACAGGAATATATTATAATAATATTGAACTGAAAGAAGAGTCAAAAGGTAGACTGTATTAGGCATGAAGGAGTCACAGAGATCTCTTGCAGACACACATAAACACACATGTGTTCATATGTATGTAAATACATGTGTGTATGTCAAAGAATTATATACCAAATATACTGCACAGTATAAATATGCATGATTTGTGTATGCATGTGTGCTGCATGCATGTGAGCGTGACATGTAACCAAGCAGAATGTTGTTTTCTTTTACTGCTTCGTCCCCTTGAGTGGGGGCCTCTCCCTAACAATTTTCTAAAATTTTCTGTTTCAGACAGGGTGGTTGACCAGTAAGCTCTTGGGATCTACTTGTCTCCATCCTCTGATGTTCTCGTGGTAGGCATCGTGCACAGGCATGCCTGGCTTTTTCCCCTTGTTGTCAGGAATCAGAACATTAGCAGCTTGTGAAAACATTAAAATGCCGCGCCTCTTCCCTGCGCCTCCACTCTACCAGGCTTTCAAGACCAACGAGGGAAAGTCTGCCATGAGTGTCCTTCCCAGGAAGCATGCACTGTGTTTCTTGGCCTCCCAGAAGAGATACACTGACAGCTAAGAGCGTGGCTGAAAACTGCCAAGGGTTTCAGGCTTGGTTCCCATCCAGTTCTTCTCCAAGTCTGGGGACCGCTGATGAAGTCAAATGCCATTGTCAGATAGCCCTCAGTCAGACTCAAGAGGTGCCCACGCATCTCACTGTTACGTACCCATGTCCTCCACGAGACCAGTGCCTGATCCTGACGGAGGGCTGCCTAGTTGGCAATACCTGAAGGGCATCTTAGTAATGGTTAACTAAGGAGTGATAGTTCGGAGGTTCTCCACTGCACTGCACAGACACCCAAACAATATCAGCCTAGCACTGTGTGTGGTGTCCATAGTGCCTTCCTTTCCTAACTTCATGGCCCCAGTTCAAGCTTTTCCTCACTCTGTGAGCTTTTCCTTGGAAGCCCTGTCTCAAACCAACCAGGTTAATCTCTAAATCTTATAGGGACAGAAGTCACAGTCAGGTGTCCCCTGGAATCTCCATCAGCTCATCACCTGTGTACTGCATCACACACCACTTCACCCCACGCTCTTTATTAGTTCTTATACACAGTGTTTTAGGCCAATCTGTTCCCATTTTCTTGAAGTGGACTGGAAACTTCCCTTTTTTTCCCTAGTAGACAGGACAAAATACTTTTATCTGATGATGACAGGCACTCGGAAAGCTAGCAAGTTTAAGGATGCTCTGGTGTCTAACCTGATCTTTCCTTTCCACCACTTCAGGTCGGTCCCCCAAGTCTGCCCAGAGGTTTCCGAGCTCTAAGCTAACAGGTGATCAAAGATGACCATCTCCTGCCCTTGTGGTTATTGTGCTGCAGCGAGGTTTCCTCCCACCGTAGCAACGGCAAGGACCAAATAGAACAAAGGAAACAAAGGCCCCCAGAACAATCAAAGCCAGAATGTAGCTAAGATAGCCCAGGCACAGAGAAACTTGCAAGGGTTCCTGTAAGGCTCCTAAGTTAAGGGTTAGCTAGTCTGCTGAAGTAACAATACTCACAGAAGCAAGGAGAGACTCAGCAAGGAGAAGGGGGCTGGTCTAGGATGCACAATAATTAGGATTTAATCATCATTTCAAAACTTTATTTTCCATTAACACATTATTATAAACAATCAGGGGATGCAGTGTGCCTTTTCTTTCATGAACATGGTAAGCAATGACCAGACCAAGGTAGGTGGCATATCCATCACCCAATTATTTAAGAAATGACGTTATTTTATTCCCCCTCCATAGCTATCTGAGCTAAAACAGTGGCAGATAATGCTTCTGGTAATGCTAGTCTTTCCTTCATTACCCTAAACCAGCCCTTTCTAAGATTAACAGGTAGAGCCGAGCACAATACAGCATAATAGCGGGGTGGGGATGTCAAGGCGGAACAGGCGGAGACCAAAGTCTAACCGAGTGGCCTGCCCAGCATGGAGAATCAGAGCTTTGGCGGGGGGGGGGGGGGATGAATGGCAGATCCTGAGGGGGTAAGAGGAATCTGCACGGGTGCATGGTGTTCACTTCACAGTGGGGCAGTGGAGTGTAGGTGGCCCATAAGGAAGTCTTCCACACATGGTGGCAAGTAGTCTGTACTTTAAGAGAAAACGGCATATGCAGCTTAGTAAAATCAGATCAAATCAAAACTTAGGCACGTAGACTCAATGATACCTTTACATCCTCGAAGTCTTTGCCTTCCCTAATCCTGATGTCACTTTGCTCGGCTATGTGAAAAGGATGTTCACTATTAGACAGCCAGTGGTCAGCTAGCATTGAGCCTGGCATGTGGTCACATGCTGAAAGGCAAATACAGGAGCCAGAGGTTCATGTGCATGCTCCCAGATAGACAGGGTTGTTACAGCTGGACGTGGTTTAACCTGCTGTGATCTGAAAGCTTGGGGCTCCCGATGACAATGAAGAGGTGGAGGGACCTCTGAGAGGCAAGGCTTTCTGGAAGGTGGTTAGTCAGGGAGGCACCTGTTAAAGGGATTAATGCTGGTCTCAATGACAGTGGGATGCTGTGAAGTGAAGCCATCTCTCTTGTTGGTTCCTTCTGCACGGGTCTCTTTCTGCTTTTTCCTCCTGTCCTGCTACAACACAGGTGGCTAGGGTGCTTACCTAAAGGCTGAACTAAGAGGCCTTTCCAGTCTTAGACTTTCAGCCTCCAAAACTTCTGCGCTAAACATACATATATATGTCCTGTATTCTGACTCTGCAACAGCAACACAAAGCAGACTAACACAGGAGGAGAGGGGTATACTTGAAGTGTGAGAAAGGGAATTCTGGTCACATCAGCTCTGCTCTAACAGGACTCCATACTTGGGACACTGGGTGACGGAGAATGGATCCTTGATGAATAAATAGGGTTTGCCACTCAAAGGAAATCCCAGAATTGATGTAGATGAGAGTAGGCAACATACATGGTTCGAGATAAGGCACATCTGAGGACGAACGAAAACCCCGGGTAAACAGATACTGCTAAATGCCGTAGGGATAATATGGTAGGTGTCACGGGTGAGCAAACATATGTAGAATTTTATTCTGGAAGAGGAATCCTGTCATTTTGAAAGTGGCACACTACCTTTTCTTTCTTTTTTTTTTTATGAAGTAGCAACAAAAATAATTTTATTGTTGGGGGTCACCACAGCATATGAGAAACTGTATTAAAGGGTTGCAGCATCAGGAAGGTTGGGAACCATTGCTCTAATCTACTCAAGGTTGCACTACCTTTTCCAGACATTTGTTTGTATCTGTAGCTTACAAAAATTCCACATCAGGTGGATATGTCACTGCCCATGTTAGGAGCAAAGCACACTGGTAAGCCAGAGGCATGAGAAAGCCAGACAGAAACCTCTGTGGCTTCTACACAGTGCTATGACTGGTTTATAAATTGATGTGTCACATCACTAGAGTTGAAGGACAGGTAACCAGGCCTTCCCCTGTCTCACTGGAGAGCTAGGAGACGAGGCCTCTGGACAACCGACATAATAATGGCATGGCCTGACACTATTTAAGTATTGATTAAGAAAATGCATAAGTGTTATCGTCAGCATCAACAACGGCAAACAGAATGAAAAAGTGCTGTTTCCCTTAGCAACTGGCATAACTCAAGGACGAAAAGATGCACATTAATAACTGTGCAATGTAGGAGGAAACCCCACAACTGTCTAAACAATTCTGTCTTTAATGTCTTCAGAGTGCACATTTTCTACGACAATTCCTGACCATTCAAGGGAAAAATCTAGCAAACCATCCAATTATGGGGTTTGCCTTCAAAATAATCAAACCAAAATAAAATAATCTTACTTTTTCATAGTACGTAAATTACATTTCATTTTGAAACAAAATGCTCAATAATATATCGGGGCAAAGGACCTCTAAAATACAAACTAGTGCAGGTCAGTGGTTGGTTTAAAAATGTTAATAGGAAGACTGAGGATAGGGAGGAGTGGGGGAAGGGTGGGAGGAGGGGGAGGGAAATGGGAGGCTGGGAGGAGGTGGAAACTTTTTTTTCCCTTTTCTCAATAAAAAAAAGAATTAAAAAATGTCTGGAAATATAGGTTCTAACTTTTAGACAAATAAATCAGGAATGCTGCATTATATTTAGAGGCCATCCACTTAAAAGTGTCTGGAGACTGAATAAAACACATCAAGCAGCTGGGCGGTGGTGGCGCACGCCTTGAATCCCAGCACTTGGGAGGCAATATGTAATATGTGTATTATTTAAAAATTGTACTATTTTAAATATTGTTGAGCTTCTCATTCACTATATAAAAAAGACAAGAACACTGACTTAGAGAAAATATTTTAAGGTATAGATTTAGAAGCATGATAAGGGCACTAATCTTTCAAGTAAGCTATAAGGAATGTAGGCTCACTACTTTTTAAGAAGCACAAATAATACCAACTACCAATCACTCGTAGGGTGACTTTTTTCTCTTATTAATATTTTATGTTTATGAGTGTTCTGTCTGCGCATGTATCTGAGCAGCACTGTATGTGCAGTGCCTTGAGAAGTCAGGACAGGACACTGGGTCCTCTAGAACTGCAGTTATATATGCTTGTCAGGTACCACATGGTGCTGGGATTGAACCTGGATCTTCTGAAAGAGCAGCCAGTGCTCTTAGCTGTCAAGCCATCTCTCCAGTCCCCTAGTAGGACAACTTTTTTCATGCTTACTGGTTTTCTCTTTTTACAGTTTTAACGAATATCTTTCTAAACTAGAGGGCAACAGTGCTGTTATAAATTACATACATGATGAGCTCTCAAACTGCCATTTCCCCTGAGCATCCTAATTCAGGTCCTGTGGTCTCTCTCAACCTGTACCTGCAACTGTTTCATGTGTGTTTGAAACTGCTGAACTGTATGTGCTAATGGATTCTGTGAGATAATCCTTTATAAGCGAGTACTGCTGGACTCCTAAAAAAGGCACAGAGTGGGGCTTGACTGAGTAGCCCGGAAATCGGGGGCTGTGCTTATCATTACAACACTTCCTCTCTTCCGAAGCAATACCATCCTTTGCCACTCTAGCTACCTTGTCATCAAGGTTATTTGCACATCTTCTTAGCTAGATGAGAAATCCTCTGGATATTAAGATTGCTCATTAATGTCTCAAGTGCTACATAGACCAACCCACAATAGAGACTCAGAAATTATCTCTGAATGAGATAGGGAAATGATACTATGAAATGAACTTAATCGTTCAGCTTCCAACATCCCACCAGAATTGAGCGCAGCATCAGAAAATGTCCTCTGATCCCTCTGGACCACTCTCTCAAATGTATGAGAAAATCGAGGATGTTTAAGAGAGTCCTTAAACTCTAAGAAGTTATATTTCGTGGAGAAAAGGAGTTATAAAGTGTTTAAGAACAGGAGCCTCTTCTGTTTGCTAACCTGGAGAGTCTCAGGGCCCATCTAACAGTGCCTGGTTTATAATAGGCACCCAATAAAATTTTGGTGAGAAAACTAGTAAAGCAGGGTCTTCTCCTACCCAAATCCACAGTAAGCTTGAAACCATTTTATTTAGAATCCACGGTTATAACTGCTATAGATAAGCTCACAGATGGCTGCACTTCATTGCAGTTGATGCCAAAGAACTCTGAAGACTATATAAAAACAAACACCACCACCCTCCCAAAGAACAAACAAACAACACCCCCCAGAAAACAAACAAGCAAAAACATGTCAAAATGTAGCAGCACAACTGGGACCACATCTTTCAGGATCTGATAGATTTGTCTCACTATCCCTATGCACTGTTGTTTTAATCACCATTAAAATTTGTATTATGCAGTCGGGAAGTGGTGGCTCGTGCCTTCAATTCCAGGACCAACAAGACAAAGTCAGGTTGATTTCCATGAGTTCAAGGCCAGCCTGGTCTACAGAGCAAGTTCTGGGACAGCCAAGGCTACACTGAGAAATCTTGTCTCAGAAAAAAAAAATGCATTAAGGATCCTGAGTTGAAAGAAAACAGCTAAAAAGTCTGAACTCTGTCTCTACAATATGGAGAGCCAAAGGTCAGCAGAAAGTCACTGCCATCAAATTAAATGTGACTGAGAGAAGATGCTCTCATATGAGTTCAGGAAATTAAGTGTGCTGATGGGTGGCTGTCCGCACACCCTTTCTCTAGCCTTACCACCCCCTGTCAGTGATATGAACAAGAGATCCCTTCCTCTCCTGCATTTCAACACTTGTGGTTTCAGGTTGTGTTCATCTAACGAACCACACTGTCACCCAATAGGAAGATGAAGAGAGAAACTTGGGGGGCTTCTCACAGCGTCTCTCCTTGTCGCTCCCTTAGGTTGCTATCTTTCTAGTAAATCATCTCCTGTTGAGCAGCCCCGTTCTGGCCTCCAGTTTTGTCTCTTTGTCAACAGGCACAGCAATCATACCCTCTCTCTTCTCTTCCAGGAACGGGGTGGGGAGAGGGCACCTGTTCATCTGTGGCTCGTGTTTTTGAAATACACCACCCACATCTCTGTACGGAGAGCCATTAAATTGTGTTTGAAAATCTGAACTGATTATGTCTTGAATGTTTGGTCAGATGCGTGTCTAATACATCGTCGAACAGACTTAGGCTCTGCTGCTGTGGATGAGATTTAGAACTGACACAGTGGGAACAAATCAATTATCAAACCATCTCTATTTCCCCCAGCGTCTTACAGCATCCTAAATGACCCAAGAGAGCCACAAAGAAAGAGAAACCGAAGCTAATACGTGACCAGCCAGGGCAATTGTTATCCTGCTAGTGAACAAATTCAGACTAGCCTGGGCCTTCCCGCATTATCTAAGGCCACTCTATTCTTCCTGAAAGAATGAGGAGTAATTGGCAATGCTTCTCCAAAGCATTTTTGAAATATTTCCACAGAAAATTGGAAAAGGTTTAAGAATGAGCAGAATTAAAACCAGTTTTTCAGCTGAAGAGGTCATAGGTTCAGCTCTACTAATTTGTGAGTAAATTACAGAGGAAGATCTTGGATTGCCAATAGAAGTGTAGACATAACCATAGGCCAGGGCACTGGGAATCACAGGACCGTGCACAGAGGGATCAGAGTCTGTCACTAGTTCAGTGTCCCCAGGCACCCAACTTGGAACAAAAGGCAGCAGGATAAACGATGGAAAAATTGCGTTCTGATTCCAGCTTTCCTGGGTGAGACATCTTGATTAAGTCACTTTACCTATCTAAGTGCAAAGAGGACACACAGTATTAACGCTTCTCCATGCCATGTTTCCAAGTTTCAATATGTGCGAATTATTCTGCTTTCAGCTTTCCAGACTTGGGGAAATTACTTCACTCGTCGATGGTCAAAGGAGATCCATTTCAAATCTACACATTCGTTCTAAAGCTCTTTGTCTTCCACCACTTTTAAGTCTCTCAGATTCTCTCCCAGGAGCAGCAGTGGGTAGACTTGAGAGTGTTAGGCATGCATTAGAGAACACCTATTGTGTTCTTGAATTTTCCAGCTGTCATTTAGTAGGTATGGTTTCTTTCCCCAACTTTCCAGTCTAATGGCACCCTACAGTCAAAAATGTCCCCCGAATACTGTTAGAGTAGAACCTTTAAAGAATATGGAGACAGACTCTGTGTCGATATATTTTATAATAAATGAAGCCCCTGGTTTCTGCTATGATTTTGAAATTCAGGGTTGTGTCTACTCAGGCAAATGGTGATCTTTCAGCTCCCTGGAAAGCTAAGACGTCTTATGTACCGTCTCACGGGTGCTGTTTTACACTCTACTACTTTGTGGGCTGTTTCTGCTGGATAGATGTGTTGGCTGCACACAACAGTCTCTTAATTTTGATTCCCAAGTGGCTGTTTTCTCCCACTGAGGCAAAACTTACTAAGCCACACTGTGCTATAGAAAACATTTCTCCATGGCTGTTTATCATTAAATGACTTCTCTTATAGGAAAGTCAAAACATGGTTGAAGAGATAAATTACCAACAAATTAGATTAGCATTAGGCGTGGGAGAATACATCAGCCCTTCCAGAGGGGCTATCCTATCTGCCACATCACAACACTTATAATTAATTCACCTTCCTTTCCTGTTGGATATTCATCAGTGGAAGTGATAGCATTAATTTCACCAAGCGAAAGAAAGCAAACTAACCAGGAAACAATATTGGCAGGCAGACATCACAAAAAACAGAATAAACATCTGGAAAAACAGGAAGGAGGGACAGGAAGAGGCAAGGAGTGTTTGTGGACCCTCATTTTGAGGAACGGAGTCTTCCACAGGGTAGCATCAAACAGAAAATTCACCCTGCCTCATGAGAATTCCCATGGTTTAAAGACACACTATTTTTTTTTCAATTAACTTTATAATCCTGGGACTTAATGCCATCTCTGCAGAGTGATGTAATGCTAATTTTAAACCACACCCACAAAGGATTTGACCAGGAAGCAGTACCTATTTTCGTGGCACAAGAGGAAAGAAGGCTATATTACAGGGAAGCATGGCATAGTGCAAAGAAAAGATCTCAATGAACTATAAGGACCAGAACCAGGACCACAAGACATTTCACAGAGATCATATCCTATTTAGAGATGTCAGAAGTTTAATTAGGTTTGCTTCTGCTTTTGGTTTATGCCAATAGGAATGTGTTACTGGCTTTGCAGAATATCAGAAATATATCTTTTATTTAGGTAGTTTAACACTTCAGAGAAACCTCTGCCCTTTATGGATATTAATACTTTTAATTTCCAGATCTAATTTTCATTTGCATGGAACTTTTAAAGCCTGTAACTGATAGGAAACAACCCTCCTGTTACTAACTGGCTTACAATGGCTCAGCTTACTGTCGGTTTTTAGTTAACAGACATGGCTGCTTTTCAATAGAGTTTCTAAGTAGATTCCAGGCACAGCACTGACCGCATTTAGAAAACATGGGAAAATTCATCTCCACAGCTTACAGATTCCTCCCTTTCTTACTTCACCCACAGTGACATTTTCCTGCTTTTAGTTTTGTTGTTTTACAACCCTACCAAGGAGCCTTCTTAGAAAGACTTTTTTCCTTAAGCGTCTCCCATGAAACTGTCATACTACAGACATGGCACATGCCTGTTCACATGCACATCTGTAGGCTTGATTTGCAAGCTTTACACATAAGAAAAACAAGACTTTCCTGCCCCCAGAGTGACGTTTTGCTTGGTGGGGGTAATGTGAATGTTCCCCACCAAAAAATACCTTATTTTTCCTTCAAAATCTCACAACCCACCTACTGGCTATAACTAATAACTGTGGAATTAGGGATTAGGGTTTTTAGGTTTCAGTTTAAAGTAAATATGTCTAAATGCAGATATGGAAAATCTTGCCTAACCACTATAATCATAAGATCTTAGCATGAATACACGACTAAGGGAAACCATATCGATAAGGGATAGGAGAATGTGAGGACATTCCATATGGAGCAGAACACGGGAAGAAGGGAGCCACGGATGCCAACATGCCTCCGTCACAGCTGAGCTTCAGAGCTTCAGTCTGGTCCTGAACACATGAACACAAGTCAGCCCTGTCAGAGAGGATGCCAGCCTAGCTTCCACCCGCTAAGAACAAGAAAGCCTAGTCATAAGCCATCTTCGCTACCATGGCCTATTGACTGTTGTGTAAATATTAGGTTTCCTGTCTATGAAGATATTTACTGTTTGGTTCCTTTCAGGCCTGTTTGCATATTCCCAACTGCTCCGTGGCCAAGAATAAGTGGGTTTATGTAATGTTCCAGAGACTGCACCACACCGTGGTTTGTTCTAACCAAGGTATGAATAGGAGACAGAAATGAATTCACAAACGCTTCTTTCACACTCGGCATAAAATAAAACCTTTTACTCCCAGAGGTCAGTATGCTCAACCATTGAAGAAACTACAGCTCACAACTGATTCAGACTCAAAATCCACACAGGAAAGTTATTCATTTGTCTTACTGGAAAACTGACACAGATAATTTCATAAAACTCGTAATGCATCAGCAATCTGAAAAAGTGTGGTAAGAGCCCAGACAGGGGTTGTTAACTTCCTAAGGCATTAATTGGTGGTCGCTGACTCACATGGTAAAGTATTCCATGTGTTACACCACAAAGACACCGGTGTAATCCTTACAGCAAATGTCAGTGTCTGTCCCCTCATCTCTGGAAGAGTTGCATGAAGTGAGGCCATTCCCTAGATGTTGAGGAGAGAGGACCCAGACTCCTGTCACCTCACGCTCCCTCTCTACTACCTCTGCCACCCTGTGGGAGTGTCAGTCCAAGTTTGCAGGCTTCTCTAGGTCAAACAAATGGAGAAAACCTGGGGCGAAGAGCCAGGCCATGGAGACGAGGGGAAAATACCTTGAGATTTTTCATGTGGGCGGTCACTTCAGAGAGCATCTGACCTGAAGGCCCCTTTAACAAATGTCTTTGAGGTGGGTATCTCCCATAACTTTCTGACTTTGACCTGAAACAAGTGTGCATTGGGCTTTGTGATACGGTAAAGAAAATGGTGGCACTTTAGATAAGTATAACCGCTGTCCCAGAAGCTCAGGTTTAAAGTTTCTAATGTCCTTTACACATGTCCACACCGCCTGCAACACGGCAGGGAAACGGAGAGGGGACAGAGTGAGAGCGCAGGGAAAACATCATTTTATAAAGGCAATAACCCAGGGGTGAGGAGCAGGGCACGGGACCAGGATTAAACCACACCTCTACATCCTAAAGCAATCATTATCTTACATGTTATCTCCACTTCCCTGTGCTTTCCCAGGTGGCTTAGGCTCAGAATTACAATAAAAGATTGAGGCCCCCATGTTTAAACATTTTGACGAGATGTCAGATAACAAACTGCGAGCGTAGTTAACGGCATCCCAAACGTATCGTCAGCCATCTCTGAGAGAGTCGTTCCCAGGAGCTCCGATACCAAGACTGGACTTGCTCCAATGAGTCAGGTCCTGTGTGCGACCATCAAACGTGAAACTACACCGTCTAACAACTACAGGATTCCAGGTGTGTGTGGAGCCTTTATTAACCGATATAATCTGCTAGGAAAATGTTGATTTTCCAAATAAATAATCTAAGCCATAAAATTCAGCCACTGTTTTACAGTATTAACTTGACAGTAAAGGAAGCAGCTACCCATGAAGCATTTTAAAATGTTTATGAAGCATCTAGCGTGGTTGTAATTTAATTATGCCCTTCTCTACCGTGAGAAAACCACCTATATCTGATGTTCATAGGAAAGGCTCATTAGATTTCTACAATGGCTGATGCATGTTGGTATTAAATTTTAAAACATTTTTAGCTTACATACTATGTAATTTTGAATATCACTAAACATGTGTAACATGGTGACGATTACTTTTCAGTGTTCCACTATTTGAAATGAATTTCAAAGCTGACAATTTAAGATTCCACTTACTTTAAATATTAATGAGATAGGCATGCAAACTCCGCCTTTCCAAAGATATACCAGAGCTTGCTAAGAAAATAAATGAACCCACTATATTTTCTAAAATATAAAACATTTTCCAATTTATACCTTGAGGTTACTGCTGTCTCTAAGAACTATCAACAAAATTCCAAGATATTATATTTTCTTTAATGGAAATTTTAAAAAAAGTATAGGTCGAACACTAACCAGGACTAGAGATGCCCGTTTCTAAGGTGGTTCTCCATCGTTGAATCTCATCACCTACAATCTGGCAGGATAAACAGTACTAATTATAGCACGCCTTAGCACTGCTTGAGACCTTAGCAGCCTGGAATAAAAGCAGAACCAGGTACACCGACAGAGATGGCTCCCATCGCTTCCGAACAGAGCCCGTCGGCCATCTGGGAGCCCTGCTACTTACCTAGAAGCATGTTCCTTAAGGACAGGCAGTTCAGCCAGGTTCTAACTTCTGTCTAGAACGCCCAGAGGAGCTGAAGAGGATGGAGCTGCCCCAGTGTGCACAGTCAAGCCTTCACAAGCTCTGCCTTGTACCCACAGCCTGTGGGAGCTCTGGCCAGACTCTATTCACTCTCTAGGTACCGGCTTCAAGCTGAGAGACAACACAGGGACTGTCAGGACGGCACCTCCTCAGGCTTCGGAGCCAACAAAAATTATGGAAAAGTAGGTTACTTCTCTGGAGTTTGAGGCATGTATTCTGAAGCAATCATGATTTCTCTTTAAAATTACAAGTAATGTTTTATACTCGGGTCACAAACTAAAAAATTTAAATCTCTGCAAATAAGCTTAAGACATGTTTACAGATGTAACTGCTTCAAAAAGCACCCCCTTTTCTACGCAATAATATTTTATATAATTTAAAATACATTTTACTATATGGTATAAAGAAATTTGGTCACAAAAGAAACCATGTGCTTTAACAAAAGACTGAATATTAATTGATTTCATCCACCAAGGATCAGAAAATAGAAAGAATATTTATTGCATGTTGTTACGAGCTTGGATTGCCAAAGACATTTCAGTTTCACAATAGATTATTTCTTTGACTTCAGTGTGAAGCTAATTATTTCTGAAATAGATTTCTCCTAACAGAACAACTCCTACAATTTAAAATAAAAACATTTCAGTGATTTTTTTTTAAAGAATCCCCTCCATTTCTATTTTCTGCTAAATTTGTATTAAAATTTACGGAGAAGCATGTCTAGGCCCAAAGAACGAAGAAGGAAGACAAAGCAGGGCGGCCCTCGTGAGGTCAATGAGATGGGTAATTTTTGAGACTATATGTATATTTTAATCAAAACAAATAAAATGACCTATCTACCTATTTCATATTTATTGGCTGCTTCTAATGATCTGTTCTAATATGGCTTTTGTCGTTATGATAGACACCATGACCAAAAGCAACACAGGGAGGACAGAGTTTATTCTGTGTACACTTCTACATCCCAGTTCATCATCCCCTCAGCCAGTGCAGTTAAGACAGGGACTGATGTAGGGCACCGACTTAAGGCAGGAACCTGGAGGCAAGAACCCAAGCAGGGGGCCATGGAGGAGTGCTGCTTACTGGCTTACTCCCGAGGCTTGCACATTCTTCTCTCTCCCTCCCTCTCTCTCTCTCTCTCTCTCTCTCTCTCTCTCTCTC
>NC_022011.1:86862236-86869313 GCF_000317375.1 Microtus ochrogaster
TCCTCCTCCTCCTTTCCTTTTTAGGAGGGCTTCTTTGTAGCTTTGGAGCCTGCTGTGGAACTTGCTCTGTAGACCAGGGTGGCCTCGAACTCACAGAGATCCACCTGTCTCTTCTCCCTGAGTGCTGAGATTAAAGGCGTGCATCACCACTGCCCGGCTCAGTTTGCTTTCTTACACATCCCAGGACTATCTGCTCAGGGATGGCACCGGCCACTGTGAGCTGGGTCTCCCATATCAACCCTTAGCCAAGAAAACGCCACACAGAATGCTCACAAGCCAATCTGATGGAGCCAGTATTATCTGCCTGGGTGCCTCTAGTTGATATGAAATCGACAAAACCCAAACAGTACATTATCCCATTCTTCTCCAGCAGATACCACCATTTGCTCATTAGAATGGCAGACAACAGCAGCTAAGTGCTGCCTTCCCGCAGCCCCCATGATGAAGCCTGCAAATATCTTTTCGCTGTTTCTATAGCCTCTTTGTTTCTAAAGACCAGAAAAAAAAATCAGTTATTTCTCTAATATTGCTCGGCAGAACATTTGCTTCCATTTGGTATAATTAATCTTTAGCTATTTTTTATTTTGATAAAAACAAGGTTAAAAGTTAAAACTGAAAATTGAGGTAAAGTCTAGAAAAAAGACTCTAAAAGGGAAAGGAACTTAGCTTTTAAAGACAGATGACGTCACGGAGAGTGGATAATTTGGAGCAAGGAGACAGAGCTAGGTAAAGCTGACAAGACTTGGTGTGTGCTGCTATAAAAATGGAAGCTGTCTGTGTGACAGATGAGTATTTGAACATGACTCATATAGTGATACATAGTTGTAGAATGGTTAAACCAGACGCCAACTAGAACTTGACAAGTATGTATGTGTTCATAGGAACAAAAATCTCTGTGGAGACGTTAGGGCAGGGGAGGCCTCTCTTCCTGCCTATGACTACCCGTTCATTTCAACCTTGTGCTTCTTCCGTAAGTGAAAGGGAATATCATGGGAGGCTTTTGGAAAATCATTTCAGGGCTGTATCCCAGGTTTGCTTCTGATTCAGTCTATCTGCGGTGGGGCTTGAGAATCTGCAAGCAGAGAAAGTTTCCAGGTGTGACTTAATTTTGGGTGCCAGCTGGGCGAGGTCTTAGTACAATAACAAAGCCCTACTTCTGGGAATGCATTTGAGCGTGTTTCAGAGGGGAGTTTATGTGAATTGGTGAACTGAGAGGGTAAGATCCGCCCGCCCTGTGGGTAGGACTCACTCCGTTGGTGGAGACTTGGATCAAATGAAAAGGCAGAGGAGTATGAATTGCCTTTCTCTCTTGGAGCGGGAACCTCTTCTTCTTCTGCCTTTAGACAAAAGAACTCCAGGTTTTCAGGCCTCTAGACTCTGGGATTTGCATTCCAGTTTCTTGGAACTTGGACTTGGAGGATGAACCACATCAGTTTCTCTGGTTCTGAGGTCTTTTACTACAGATGGAGCCAAGCTGTTGGCTCCCCTAACTCTCCAGCTTGCAGCGGGCTTGTAAGGGGACTTGCCAGTGTTCTCATCACAGAGACCAGTGTTCTGTCTTGTCTTTCTGGAGAATCTGACTATAGGTGATGTTGGTACCATTTGTCCTAGAACTTTGAGGACCACGGCTTTGGTTACTTAGGCGATGCTAATATTGAGATAAGGAGTTTGCATCATGAATTA
Source organism: Microtus ochrogaster (assembly GCF_000317375.1). Taxonomy (NCBI): domain Eukaryota; kingdom Metazoa; phylum Chordata; class Mammalia; order Rodentia; family Cricetidae; genus Microtus; species Microtus ochrogaster. The sequence goes on from NC_022011.1 coordinate 86,863,920, forward strand.
GTGTTACGTAGATTCCCAGATCCTTCCCCACCTTTTATGCAATTCTCATCAGAACTGACGCATAATCAATCTAATCTTAGAATAACTTTTCATGGGACAACACACATCACCTTCACATGAGTGATATTTTGGGTCATATAACGCATTGAGTTTAAATGCCATTTTAAAGTCTTTTTTAAAATTATAAAACAAAGAAGGCTGTAGTATGGTTTGATTTTAAAAATAAAAGGTATTACCTAGGAATAGCTGACATACGAACAGGTGCTGGTTTGTGCTTGTTACTAGGAAAGCAGATGTTCCTTCAAAGAGGAATGACAGTCATTGCAGATTGCCTTGCAAAAATAACCATCAGTTGTATTAAAGAGAAATGACCACAGTGAAAGCAGCTGCGGTGCAGACAAGTTTTGCTCATTACAGCCTCAGCAAGGCAATGACAGGCAGAAGCGACTGCCAATTCCTTTAGCAAATCTCAACTGTGAGCTGCTGATACGATTCCAAGATCCAAGGAATATTGCTTAAGATCCCACGGTATGGTCCCTCCCCCCGGGACTCCTGGTCTCAAGGCTTGCGATTCCGGCGTTTGAGTCGCTGGGCCCTGGTGACAGCATCTCTCCAGGTGTTACAGTCAGTTCATATAGAGGACCGGATGACCACTCACTGACGCCTAAACGCAGTTTGAAAGGGTTAGGTAGGACACAGTTGTCTCCAGTGTGTGCTTTATTTTCCCCTTCATCATGCTGGACATAAGCAATCTATTTAAGTAAATTGTTCTTGTACGAAAAATAAGAGATTTGGCATTGTATCTCTTTCTCTCTGTGTCTTATTTTCAAGCAATATTTGCCTTTATCTTTATTGATGTTTGTGTCCTACTTTTAATTTAATTTTGATGTGCTTTCCCCAGTTTTCAAGCTGCATTCGTGGCTCATTTAATTTCAATTTCTGTCTTTTTATATTAAAAATCATTTCAGAGTACAATATTGACAGAAGGCTTTCCCTCCCATTAACTTTTACATAATCTATCATTTTAACTCCCCCACTTTCTCCTTACATGATCACTAAAAGATTAGAGAGAAAGAAAGAAGGTATCATTTAATTCCATCTTTGGAGTTAGAGTGCTAATTCAACTTAAACAAATTGATCACCCACCCACCACGAGCTTCTATGATGGTGGCTGCTGAGGCCCAAAACAACAGGTATGGTAGCATTTGAAGCCATAATCTTGAGTTGTTAGAATTATTTTGATCAATTAACTATTCACTATCACCACCATTACTATTACTACTACTCCTTCTCTTTCTTTTTATTAATTAAATTTATTTATTTATTCTAAGCTTGATTGCAATTCCCCCCCTTCTCCTCCAATTCTTTTCTCCCACCTCCCCCTCTGCCCCCAAATCCAGTCCTCCTCTGTTTCTGTTCAGAAAGGAGCAGGTCTCTCATGGGTATTGACAAAACATGGCATATCAAGCTGCAGTAGGATCAAGCTCCTCCCTTTGTATTGAACTGGGGCAATACACAGTATGAGGTCCCAAAAGCCAGCCAAAGCCTTAGGGGCAGCTGCTGCTTTCACTGTCCTGCCTGTGGGATGTGGGAAGCAGAGGAAGCAAAGGTGCCCCAGAGATTGTGGGAGGGGTGAACAATGACTGGTCCATCTTCAGATCCATACCAGGGTGCATTCACCCCTGACTGCACCTGAAATGCCAGCACCCAGAGACAAGTTGGCCCAGAGACCTAGAATAGAACCAAACATGACAACAGGAAAAAAAAGTCAACGTAACGATGCCTAATGATATTCTCCATATCCACAGGTTGGAAAGTACCACAGCTGCCATCAGAGAGGCTTCACCAGTAACTGACGGGAATCGATATAGAGACCCACAGTCAGAAATAGGGCCAAGCTTGGAGAAGCCTGCTGGAGAAAGGGAGGAAGGATTGCACAAACCAGGAAGGTCAAGGACATCACAAGAAAACCCACAGAAACAACTAACCTGGGCTCACAGGAACTCACAGAGTCTGAACCGACAACCAGGGAGTCTGCATGGGATCTACCTAGGCCCTGTACATACATGTGACAGTTGTGAAGCCTGGTCAACTTGTGGGTCTCCCCCTCTTTCTTATTTTCTCTGGTGTGGGCACGGGGGGATGCTCCTATGCGAAGGCCAAGACAGAGGAGATCAGGTGGCCAGATTTAGCATGCTCTGCCTGATTCCTTTATGGCAACTGATCACTGAACCGGGTGCTCACAACTGTAGCTCCAGTGAATGGCCAGCGAGTTCCAGGTCTCTGTGTGTGTCTGCACCTCCTTCCTCTCAGTGATGGGGTTACAGGTACTGCCATGCTTATTTTAACATGGTGTGGCATTTAAAACCAGGTCCTCAAGCTTATGAGCATCTCCCCATTTCCCCGGTGCCCCTGCACCCCCCAATTAACTATTCACATAAAGAGCAGGCCGTCCTGGGGATGGGAGAGTTTCTTTACTTCAGAATTGTAACTTTCTACACCTTCTCTGCGGTATAATTCTAATCATCTCTCAGGCTGTCCACATGTTTGTGACTTTTAGAGGGAAAAATGGTTCTCATTCAGCTACCAGGACAGTTTTAAGTTGGGAATTTGAAAACATGTAAAAAAAAAATCATCTCTTGATCATCTGTCTCTGTCATTTAAACATAAGAACTAGGAGCCAGCAAAACGACTCAGTGGGTAGAGGCGTTTGCTCTGCAAGCCTGACGGAACCCATATAAATATGGACGGACCAAGATGACTCCACACGGTGGTTGTTATCCACGCTGTGCACACATGGAGTGATGCTCACGCACACACACACACACACACACACACACACACACACACGCACTAAATACGTAATGTATATAAAGCGACGGGTACTACTTTTAGAACGGGACAAACAAGCACTGACCGAGAAGCAGCTACGCCCCACACAGCCTTCTGAAGGTTGGTGACCCAGCCTCCTGCAGCCATCACACAGACAGATTCGGCAAGGCTGGGCTACTGGGAGCAAGCCAAACAAGACACGAGTCTTAAACACAGCGCTCCCTCCAGCTCTCACCACACAAAAACATCGGAGTTGCTGGAACACGTTTGAGACAACAGTTTGGGTTGTTTTTTTTCCCCTTCTAGAAAATTTTAGAATATATCATATTTTGAAACTGGTAGTGGAATATAAAACAACATGAAAGACTTTTTTTATAAGCAAGCAGTCCCTTCCCTTCTGTGCTGTTCTAACCTATGAGAAAACTCTTGCCTGTACTGTCTTAGCCCCTTTCCATGGAGACTGAACATCTCTGAGAATGGATTATACTACCTTATGCTGATGTGGAATCTTGATTGTCAATGAGACTGGACTTAGCATCACTGTGGAAATACACCCAGGGTGTGTCTATGACAGTGTTTCCAGAAATAACTGACTGTAGAGGGAAGCCCCTCTGCAGATGTGACAGCGCCTTCCCATGGGCTGGGGCTCTGAACAGACAGAACAGATGAAGAAAGGGAGGAGGTGGCTCACATTCCTCCCTGACTGCAGATCGGGCATGACCACCTGTCTCACTACCTGCTGCCATGCTCCCCTTCCTGATGGACTGCATCCTCTCAAACTGTGAGCCTAAATAGCTCCTTACTTCCTTAAGCTGCTTCTTGCCAGAGACTTGGTCACAGCAGCAACGCTAAGGTATTTCTAGCAGGCTAAGTATTAAGTTCTAGCATATTTTACCCATCAACTCAAGAGTCTTCATATTGAGTGTCCAAAATGTTTGTTAAATTGCTCAGCAGCTCCCATTCTTAATGCCTGTCCCTTACTTGTCCCTCAGACCACCTGTCTGCATTAACAGCCATTATTCGGGGTGAAATTAAGCTTAAATGAAGAAAAAACTGACACCCAGTCAGCTTTTCCATTTTCCATAAGTATAGCTCTTTGCAGGTGAAATATAATTTCTATTAACTAGGTTGGCAACTGTATGAAGAGAGGAAATCCTTTGGCACTCATGAGCTGTGTTTTTGAGACTGTACTGACAAAGGACAAAGACTAAACAGAAAGAAAGTTTCAATATGAAGTTGTTACACTACACTACATACAATCACAAGCACTTGGAAACATCCTAAAGGTTTAACAGCAGAAGACTAAGTATGTCACCACCAGCAAATATCATAAATTATACTTGGTGACATAGTGTGCAAGGCTTAACAAATAGGAAAAGAATATAGAATTGAAATACGATAGAGAACAAGTATATAAAACGTGCTTGTGATGTAGCAGTGTGCATGTGTGAATACATACGTGTGTGCACATAGACACAGAAAGATGTTTGTAAGAAAATGTTCTAACATATACGGTAGGTGTACGTAAGGTTTTATTGTTCTTTACTCTTTTCTGTGTTACCTTCTTCCATTTTTAACATTAGCCTATAAATAAACTCATAAAAATGTAGAGATAAAGGTCTGGTATTTAAGTGAAACCCTACACATTAATAAAGGTCGGGATCCGGCAGGAGCTGATTTACATAATCTCACTGTAAAAGCCTATGGTAGTCAATGTTGACCTAAGGGCTCCATTTTTCTGGCGCTCTAATGAGCCTCCGATGTAAGCAGAGCAAGGCTTAGGCCTGGGTAAGTGTGTGCACTGAGGACTGTAGGAGGCTTCCATCAATCACTGTCGCCACGCTAATGTATAGTAAGTGGCAAGAAATAAACAAGATAAAAGGGATTGAGGGTAATGGTAATAGAATATTTATAGTGAGATTCAGCCATCAATCCCCACAACTCCTCAGCGACTTCATCTCTTCACCTGTAGTATATGCATCTCTGCAACCATACAGATGAGCTGTGGGAGACCTCAGACGGGATGGCAGGAACGCAGTTCTGGGATTGGCTGTGAAGCATGACCCCCACCTCCACCATCACCAAAGGCATTAAATCTTTTTAACTACTATCATAACATTGCCATTTATACCCAAGCGTTTAACTTACACAAAGGCAATAATTCATATCCTGGGGGATGTGGCTCCCATTTTATAACCTGCCGCTCATTAAACTATTTATTCTCTATCAGTGTCATCGGGCTTCTATAGCATCATTCCACACAGCTGACACAGTACAGCTACATCAGATCTCTGTACAAGTGGACCCTTCAAAGAATGCCTACCTCACCAGTGATAACCTGACGGAGCACTAACTCTGCCTCCACACCGGGAAGCATTTACACAATGCAGTGTAGGCATATGCCAGATGCTCACGTAGTTTTATCAGGCATTTCATTAGAGTCAAATGAGAAGGGCTACTATATTTTTTTCGGTTCTTTTAAACTACCTTCTTAATGCACACACACACACACACACACAGAGAGAGAGAGAGAGAGAGAGAGAGAGAGAGAGAGAGAGAGGG
>NC_022011.1:86869413-86904146 GCF_000317375.1 Microtus ochrogaster
GAGAGAGAGAGAGAGAGAGAGAGAGAGAGAGAGAGAGAGAGAGAGAGAAAGAGATGGTGTGTGTGGGGGTATTCTGAAGTACTGGATAAACCAATTACATATATCTGATTATTTACTCATTGGGACCGGATGCTCACAAATTTGTGTATCTGCCTCATACACTTTACACTAAATAGGAACATGACTTTAACCCCTTAGTCTGATACTATGGGCTGTCACCGGATTCTAGGAGGCGTTTCCCTCAGACTATAAAGAATCAAACTCTTTTTATGTTCCCTTTGGCTTAAGAGACATGAGCAGGAATTGTAGATTCTCATCTCAATGACTGCAAAGCACATGCAGAATGAAATAAAACCAAGGGTTTACTACAAACCCTGTGTATCTGCAGCAAGGGAATGCATGGAACAAAGCATGCATGTTTACACGCATAGCCGATGCATAGGGGAGATGCGCATTCTTCATCCACTCAGCCTGAAGAGGAGGGTGATCAGATGGAAATAAGGTAGAAAACCTCATCAATACTATTTTAGGAGCACAACTCGGTGAGTGATCTAATTGGAAGGCCTTCTGATAAGGGGGAATCTAAGGGCTGTGATTTGTCTGTTTTACACTGACTTTGATAGAAAATAAAGACTCAAGGTCAATATATAAGCATGAGAAACTGTTTTGATGTTGAAAATGGGAGAAGCGTATTCAGTACCATCGTCTTCTGTGAATCCGATGTGAGCCTGTATTTTTAGCAAGCGTGGAAATTAACCTATTAATACCACCGCATCGTTGATGCTAGTGACGTAATAACCAGTCCCACAAGACCTGTGAGTGGCATGGTTCTTCGGAGGCTGAAGTAAGCACTACTGCGTGTGACTGAGTCCTGCTGTCTCTTGAGGTTAAACATGAACTGGAGATACATAAGATACTGATTAGAATTTGTGTGGTTACAAGTAGAATCAGGCTAACTTAAGAAAGAGGTTTGTGAATTCAGCCCTGGTCTCAGGAAATCCATAGCCAGTCATTGCAGGCTGGAACTTGGAGCCTAGAAGACCACAGGGAGCTGCTTTCTCAGAGTGTCTCCTGCCCTTTTATTTCCTCAAAGCTCTGCTCTTTCCTCTCCGGCAATACGTCCTTCTTTGCTATAAACTTTGGCTTGAACTTGGGCCCCCGTATGCCTGGCCACACACTCCGCACACAGTGCTACTCCAGGGTTTCATGTCTTCCCAATCTCTGATGGATTGACTGGCATTAAACCACTGATGACACATCCCCAGTGATTAACTTCTAAGTCCATGATTTAACCCGGTTCGATTAGCCAGCCTGGAACTGGATGTAGTCGTCTGGTATAGGGAGGCAGTCACATTAGACAGAAGGGGCCAAGGGTCCATAAGCTAAACAAACGAGCCTTATATTTAGCCTTTATCTCAAGTGAATAGACGCAAGGTTTTTCCAGCAGAACATCTTAGCTGTGTAATTTCTGCAGAATTCCGATGAGTGATCCAAACATGACATGAGAAGTCTTCTGGTTTACAGCTACAGCCACCGCTTCCGGCTCTCTCTGTACTGTGCAGAGATTTCCTCTCGGAATCGTCCAGGTAACAATACTATGATGGATTCTGCATGCTAATGCGAAGACTAAATGCAGCAAGAAAGAGGAAATTAACAGCTTTGGATTTCAGAATCTTTTCCTTTAGAGGGCAGAGTGGTGCAGGGGTGAAAAATCTTTCTGATTAAATTACCCTCTATCCCTAAAATGTTCACTATTACAGAAAACATAATACGTCTTTTGTTACAGAAGCTATTAGTTGAAAGACATCTAAAGACCCAAAAGTTTGCTTTTTATGGGAGTAGGTAAGACAATCTAAAAGAAAAAAAAAAACTAGGGAAAACTTAAAGAAAAAAATCTAGGAAAAATTGAAACAATAACCAAACCCACAGGAAATCTTATCATACTGTGGAGCCTTCCATAGGCTGTGGATTTGTCCATAGGCTGTTCAAATCAGTCATTTCGCTGAGAGACTCGTGAGCCACAGACACAGTGATCTCAGTTGATGACCGCCAGTGACTTCAGCACAAGGTGCCTGGTGCAAAATTCCAGGATTTAGAAACAGAATGTCCTTAGGGATCTTTTTCATTGACCCAGTCAAGCAGCAGTAAACAAAACAATTTGCCTCTCAGTGGCTCCGTTTCTTCATTTATAGCATGCGGTTGTTTGGGAGTCTATACTTTAGGTATTGAGATTCCATGGATGTCTTTAACTTTTCAAGGTATGCATTATTTTTTCCCTTAAAACTGAATTGAAAGCAGCTAAGCCCCTCACCTGGCAGGCAATCCTCTATCTTCTCCATATTGTAAACTTCTCTAAGCTCTAAAACTTGTCATGACCTAAAATTGCCATTGTCTTAAATTTCTATATTTTTATAGAAATTATGTGAATTTGTATATGTGAATTAACCTGAAAAAAAATATATGGCTGATACACTTCATAGCAAATCGAACATCACAAAATCAAAGGAGAAAAAGCCATAGACACTCATCTCTAGCAGTGCACGTCAGCCGTTGTGGAGTGTGATGAGCTCGGCTCTTACAGTCTTTCTAATACAGTTGTTTGTTTTAAACCTATTGGCCTTTACTTGCTTATGTGTATGCTTGAATGTGTGCTGGGCCTGATCTGGGTGCGGAGGTCAGACGACCGTTAACAAATCCTTTGCCCGTGTGGGTCCCCAGGAGCGAACTCAGAGAGTGAGGCTTGCTGGGCAGAATTTTCACTGGCTGAACCATCTTTACGAGACCTGCGTGCTTCTGATGTCAGGAGTCCTAGTTAGGGCTACTATGGCTGGGATGGAGCCCCGCGATGAGAACAACATAGGGAGCAAAGGGTCTGCTTAGCTGACACGTCCACATCACTGTTCGTCACTGAAGGAAGTCAGGACAGGAACTCAGACAGGCCAGGAGCCTGGAGGCAGGAGCTCATGCGGAGGCCATGGAGGAGGGCTGCTTACTGGCTTACACCTTATGGCTTGCTCATCTTGCTTTCTTACAGAACCCAGACCCACAGGCCCAGAATGGCATCACCCACCGTGGACTGGGCCCTCTCCCATCAGTCACTAATTAGGAAAAGCTCTACAGCTGGATCTTATAGAGGCTTTTTTTTTTTTCTCAATTGAGGTTCCTTCCTTTAACTCTTGTTGTGTCGAGTTGACATAAACCTGACCAGCACACTGAGCCTGGAGAGGACATGGCAAGTGGTCTACCTTTGAGCCCCAGCCCCACTATCACATATTGTTTTGAGTCATATATTTAAGGCCCTTTTCTAATCACCTCTTTAAAGGAAACAAAGACCACTGATGCTTTCTAAAAGTTAGCCTTAATTTAGACATAACAATTGTATATGTTTACAGGATATAAAGCTTGACACTTTCTTGGTTTTATAATTAAATTATTTTTATATTGATAAAGTGAGAAAAATGATAAGGAAAATTTACATGTTCACACATTAGAGTACATACATTCCAAGGTAATATTGCTGGCCATAAATAAGCTGTTGCTGGTTTGACATACCCAGAAACCATAGTTCATGTTCTCCAAGGTAAAGCAAGGTAGAAAATGGTTGTCTAAACTTTTTAAATGGGAGCTAGATGGATGACTTAGCACTGCCCACTCTTCTGGAAGACCCAGGTTCTATCCCTAGCATAACAAGAAATGCAATACCTCTTTGGCTTCTTCGGGTACCGCACACATACATACGCTACACAGACATTCATGCAGGCAAAACACCCATACACACAAAAATAAATTTTTAAAATTAGATCTATGTGTGTACCTGCATGCATATGTGCAGACACCTATACATACAAAAAAATTAAGTAAACATAGAAATATATGGCTTTAGTTTTTACATTCTAGTTCATTATTAATTAATTATCTCCATTTTCAATTAGCACCATTTACAGAGAAGCAGAGAAGCGGTCTTAACATTGTTTCTATCAGATAGGATACAGCAGAAACACTTTAAAATGTCAACTATACATGTGTGCTAAATACTAAACATGCGGTTACTACTCTGCAGTCCTGATTAGTACTCTCAGATAAGTCGTAAATACAGCTTCAATTTAAGACCAATTAGTTGTTTGCTTTCCAAAATAATAATACTTCATTTGAACAAAATGAACACTTCAGATAAGTTTACTGACAGATAAAAAAATTTCCAATGGTCTGCTCACTTTTTGCAATTGTTGTTTTCAAAAGTACATAAACAGGGGAAAACCTGAAATTCTCTGCTGTAAAGAGACCAAATCATCCCAATCTGAATTATTTCAGAACATACTATAATATGATCTAATTATTCTTTCAATTGCTTAAAGGAAAATAAAGCCAAAGAATTATTCTGTCTTGTCTAGTTTGAAGTCTGTTGAGCAAATGGTTCTGAATTTGAAGTGAGGAATATGTATTTGAATATGTATTTGTGTAGGGCATTTAATGTACAAGCCAAGAGATTTGTCATATTTGGTATTCTGTTTTTTTACATGTTGACATCATTTTATTAAAAACCTTAGTCTCTATGTCATAGTACAGAATCCATCAACCCTATTACTTCTCCAATTTAAACAGAGATACAGGTCACGTCCAAAGGCAGTATACTATTCTAAATAGCACCTCAGATTAATTTAACAACAGGCTGTTGACTGTTTAAACAGTTTAATGGCTATGCTGAATTTAAACTGTGTTACAAAAGAACTCTTAAAAAATATTTAGTATTTATGTATTTCTTTGTTTTCCATCCCGAGCACGGTTTGCTCCCCCTCTTTTCTTCACAGTCTCTCCCCTCCACCTCCCCTCTGTAACCCCCAATCCACTCCTCCTCCTTTAGAAAAGGGCAGGTGGGAGCATGGATGTCAACAAAGCATGGCATACAAGGCTGCGGGAAGACTAAGCACCTCCCCCTGTACCAAGGCTGGGCAAGCCAACCTCGTATGCAGATCCGGGTTCTAAATGCCAGGCAAAGAGTCAGAGACTTTCCCTGCTCCGACTGTTACGAGTCCCACAAGAAGATCAAACTACCCGACTGTCGCATGTCTGCAAAGGGCCAAGGTCAGTCCCATCTGGTCTCCTTTAAAGTGTAAGTAGATTTATATTACCATAAGCCTGCAATTTAGAGTGTCAAATTATAGGTATCAACTGTGCATGTCTATGATGTAGGCAATATTTGGTCTGCTATGAAGAACAATCAGAATAAAGGAAAATTCTTTTTTCTTTTGAGAAGAACAAAATACTCAGTAGAAATAATATCAGGGAACAAAGCAAAGGTTGGTCCTCCAGATAGAAGGGTCTTTCACTGAAGACAGTAATGCCTCGCTTCATTGACATTACAAGCATTATTCCCATTATTAGGGAGAATGGAATGCCATCTCATTCTCGTACATTAAAATCATTATGTGCATATGAATTCATTTTTGAAACTAGGGACACTGTATGGCAACCAAGCCATTTTGGAATAAATTCATATATTATGTCACAGTGGACATAAATTATTTATACCTTAACTGTTCATTGTACCAGAAAGATTTTCACTAAACATACTAGTAATTTTAAAATGCTGTCATAAAGATATGGTTGTAATAATATTATCATTATTACTAATACTAATACTATTTTTATTTTCTTATTTACATTTGATAAGAAAAAGATAGTTGCTTTACCTATGTGGATAGAAGTACATTCTGGATCATATTATTAAAATACACTTATAAAAATTAACAGTATCATAATTTCCCTTGAGGGGACATTGTTTAGTTTATGTCATTGACCATGTACAGAAAAAGGCTTATCTTCAGCTACACTAATGCTGGTGACCATCTACTCAGGGTCTCTTAATGACATGAGTTAATTAGAGATAAAAATACATCCTCAAGGACCTGGATCTCCATCATTTCCTGTTGACATGAATTGGGCATCACTGGTAGGATTTACCAACGGATTTCAGTTATTCAACAGTAAGAAAACCAAACACCAGATTACAATACAGGCATCAGTGCCAACAATTAATTTGAATCTCTAACTAGAGACAATTAAATTCTTGTTCCATCTGAACACATTTTTATGACAATGGTGTTAAAACATCCTTATTAGAGAAGTTCCTTGAACATGATAACCACTCTACTTCACTCAGATACTGTAGCAGAGTACAATGTATAGTCCCTGTAAAACATAACACAAAGCTTATATAGAATACATTTATATACTTTTTTGAAATAGGATCTCATATAACCCAAGCTGGCAATGATGTAGCTAAGGGGAGCCTTGAACTTCTGATCCTCCTGCCTCCACCTTTCAAGTTCTAAGGTTATAGGTACATGCCACTGTTCATGGTGATAAGTTCTGCTACATATTCTTATTAATAACTTTTTTTAAAGCTGGAGGCTTGCAATGCTGAATAGGAAGGGAGGAATACTCCATTCCTTTAAAAAACTTATTTTCTATTCAACAATATTCACATGATCATCAGCAATGTGTCAGGTCCAATAGTTCCGTAGATAACTGATGAGCTGATTTTATAGAGCAGGGAAGGAGACAGATTAGATAAATATATTCATCAAATCAATGTAGGATGGCCATGGAACAAGGTTGCCATGTTCTTGGCTGTAGCAACAAAATGTCTTTGTCTCAGGACTCTTCTAAGACTATCAGATTTGCCAAAAGTTTGGGACAATAGTTGGCTTTGCTATATCATTAAATAATTATTCTTATAACTCAGATTTCATTCACATGGGCAATCTCCTGATATTCATTGTTTCAAATATTTTTAGTCTTTATGATAAATTTGAGAATTTAAAGCATGCACACAATCCACTGTATGGACTCTTGCCTACCTTCTCTAATCGTCCTTCCACCCTTGTCATCACACCCCTTGTTTCTTCTACGTCCCTTTCCCACACTCAGGTCTTTCTGCTTTGTCTTGTGACCCCACTGAGTCTATCCAAGATCATCTGTGAGGCTACAAGTTTGGAACTATCCATTGGAGCTTGGTGGTCCACCACTGGGTACCACAGCTAAAGACAATGACTGTCCCTCACCTAGGATCCATCCGTAGCCATCAGGAGGGCTGTTTTTTCACTAACTCTTCCCATACCCCTGCCTCCCTCTTGAATGCTCCTGTACTGTGCAGGCCCTGTAGGCAAGCACAGCTGCTGTGAGATCATGTTTGCAATGGCTGTGTCATGCCCTGTAGATAGCATGTTGTAACCCTTCTCTCTATCTTTAGCTCTTACACCCTCTCCACTCCCTCTTCTGTGATGTTTCCTCAGCTTTAAAGGGAGGGTATAAACACCCCATTGAGGGGAGAGCACTCAGGCCTCACTTACTTTAAGCACCATGAGCAATGACAAGTCTCTATCCACTGTTGTTGCCTGCCAGGAGAAACGTCTCTGGTTAATGAAGACAGTAGCATCTGTCTTTGGTTTAAACCTCAGTATTTAGAATGCAGCTTGTTACCAATTCTTATGGAACCCTTTTAAAGTCATTGTTTTCAAATATTTCAGAATTTTTAGGATTCCCCCATTTTAATCTCAAGGGGCAAGCAACTAAATTTATAGATTGCAACAATGGACCAAGTGTGTTTCTTTAGTAACTTAGAAATTGGGAAGTCTGCAAACGTGTGGGTTGTTTTCATGGACTTGGTGACTTCTTTTCACTGTGCTGTCATAACTGCATCCTAGCTAATTTTAACTTGACTCCAACCCCAGCTACTTACTAGTTAGTGGCCCAGGTTAGCATATGATTGGGCTAGTGTTCTAGTCTCAGAAAGGAAAGAACAGATGAGGGAGGCGAAGCCCAGAAGTAAGGAGAGAACCCAATAGCAATCCCCAAGCTCTGACTGGCAGCCTATCATCAACCACCCAGATCTCTGCCTAACCTATGCAAAACCAGCTAGTGAAAATGTTGTAAATAGTAAAGAGACAGTCAAAGATTTGTTAATATATTTGGTGGTTTTAGTTCAGTCATTTTTCCCTTTGGCCAGTTGGTTTTCAGATAATTGGTTCTAATCTAAATGGCCTTGATTAACTTATAGTTATCAGATGAAAATGCCCGAGCAGCTCGAGGCTGAAGCCAGAGCAGAAGGTTGAATGTGAACGGGACGTGAGAGTGGAGAGGGGCAGACATGTCAAGAGGAAGAAATTAGAGTTCTCAGTCTTTATACGACAGCACTGGGAATTCCTGGCACTGTTTTTAAATGTCATAATATTATAGGATTTAGATCTTGTAAAGACCAATCTGACTACATTGCAGAGACTGGTCCAGGGATAAGATTGGATAGAGTGAGGATGACCCTGCAGGAACCAGGGCAGTTGTTCCCGGAACCACAGCAGTGATGAGAGATGGAGAGGGATAGATGATTACAGTGGACATTGGTCTTGGTCATTGAGAAGAGTGACTTTTGCCTCTTATGGCTCATTTGGCAATGCATGGAGACATTTTCTAGTGCCCCAACTGGAAAGAAAGAAATGCTGCTGTTGTCTAACTTGGAGAGCCCATGCATGATGCCAAACATCCTACGGCGTGGAAGAACACACAAGGAATTCCGTGAATCAAATGGCAGTAACACCAAGACCAAGAAACCGCTGAGTAGATGCATATTCAGGGAGCAATATGGGCTGAATGTGAAAAACTAACTTTCAGTATAATGTTACATTTATTAAAATAAAATTCTATAATAACAAAAACAGCAGATAGCAGTGACTACTTTAGGATAACAAAATTTAAATGACCAGCTGCAAGCAAATCAAAACAGTCATTAAATACCCAGGAGAGTGAACTGGTGTTAAGGATGGGAGCTGCAACCACTTCCCTAGCTTCACAAAAATCCACAAATAAATCTAGCATTGTCTGCAAAACGGATGTGTGCGGCGAGCCCTGACCAGCAGGGAATAACACCACGACTCGAGGATCCTTCTTCTATCACGGTTTATTGAAGCGCTGCTTGGTTGAGGGAGAGCTTAGGGTGAGGGGCCCCGACCACGGCAGGAGGTGTGCTTATATGCAGGGTGTAGACGTGTTTAGCTGGCCTACTACACAAGGCTATACAGGATTGGACGGCTGGTGTTGCTAGGCAGATTAGCAGGCAAAAGAATGCAAAACAGCACAGAAGCGCTGATGTGGAAAACAACTTAGGGCAACGCCCTGAGAGGAAGCCGGCGCCATCTTGTAATGGCGGACGGTCGCCACAGATGTGCGCGCACTCCAGTCAGCAGTATCTAAATATAGTTTACACTCTTAGCAAATGAAAATAGCATCAAGACACTCAAGAAGTCAAAAACCTTCACACTCCAGGTTTCCGTCTACACTGTCAATAGCTCCTCGCCAAGATCCCTGTTGCCCGTGTGATGACAGCCTATTAAATCTGTGTCTTCTGTGAGTCCTCCTCCCAAAGAGGAAATGGAATTAAAAGAATGACTCTAGACAGAATAATTGGCAATAGAAACGTCAGTGCAGGCATTCAGAAGAAGTAGAACTTTACTTCAGAAAAGAATGAAGTTCGGTGAGAAACTTTATTAGGCGTCTTTATTGTTCACTATAAAAGCTGAAATACACACACACTCTCTCGATCTGATTTCTGGAGTCATAATGGTAAATTAGAAAAACAAATAGACATTTTTATTCGAAAAGAGCTACTAATTGCCTATCGCGTGACTTGGAGGAAAACAGAGCCGGGGAAGGCAGAAGCAAGCCTAGGACTGAAAAGTGGGCAGTTCAGGCAGTGCTTGGAGACCCCCGCTCACCCGTCTGTGAATCTCTTTCTTGCTCCAACAAACAAGAAACAGACAGACCAATCGGCATGGATTCATTTGTTTTATAGGTTATTTTTAAATGCAGCTTTAGGATTCCAAAGCACTACCTTATTCTCTGCAGTTGTGAGGAAGACGCAGTTCTTTTTCTAGTGTGCTAGCCAGACTGCAGCTGCTGCCTTCTGCAGTTGTCCACGCGGACATGCACCATCGGGAGAAGGAACAACCTATGAAGAGCTGAGCACCAGTGAGCGACAGCAGAGTCAACAGTTTGTGTTGATTTCCTTATGACTGAGCTATTTTCCTGAGTTAGAGATCAGCCCCTGTCTTGTCATGTTGCTCCTACCTCCTTCTCCCTCCTATGTGCCCAGGACTCTGACATAGTTCTCACAGTCACGCAATATATACCCATTACTTCCTTAGAGAATTAATCAGTTTTTAAGTATGTGTAAAGTCTAGCTAACTTTGAAGCTAGGTGTGGCCATGTGACAAAACTCAAGCCATAAATTATGTCCACTGTTGTTGTTTTTTTTTAACTTTTAAAGAGTTTCATACATATATAAAAGGCATTGAGATTGTATTCACCACCAACTTCACTGTTAACCCCTTCCTCTCCCTCTGAACAAGTTCCATTGCCTGGAATGCAGTTCCCATGACTGGCGCCTAGGAGACATGTAAGACATTGAGTGAAATCTATATGCATGAGGACATCAGAGCTAAATGAAGGTGGAGACTGGTTCCTCAAAACTGTGGGACACCCTAACACGTGTGGGTCACTCCACAAAATTGGCACTGGTATTTTCCCAAAATTTCTTTGAAAAATGCATTTACTGAGGTCGATAGCAGAAGAATAATTTTTCCCGTTTATTTTTTGAAGACTATAACATGTATAAACCATGTCTCATGTCACCCTAAACAGACCAATAGAATGTTAAAGAGGGGTAGTGAAGAGTCCAAGAACAAGAATACTGAAATGTAGGTTCCAGAAAACAAGAATGTAAAAATAAGAAATATAAAAGTGTAAGCCTAGAGAATGAGAGGTTGTCAGCAGCTTTTCGGCAGCTTAAGTTTTAACTATTAACAGTGAGCTACTTTGCCTTACAACCCTAGCTCTGTCTGCAAGGCTGAAGCGACCCTCTGCAAACTGAGGGTCAGCTTTTAGTTACCCCCCACCCAGTCCCGGGACACTCATGACCAACAACTGATGTGAGCTGAGTTAGCTTTTCAATGATGGGATGTACCTGACTTTTTGATTGTGCACTGTCCCATACTCTTCTTCCCTGCTACGCAAAGCACAGCTAACTATCAGGGGAGTGTAGAACTTTGGTAAACACCATCAGGAAGTGCCAGAGGAAAACGATGGGCTAAATACAAGCACTAGTTTAACTAAAAAACTCTGTTAATAAAAATTGTAAAAAAAAAAAAAAAAGCAATTTGTATGCTTGTATGTGAGTTTTTCCTTGAGAACATAAAAATTCTTTTGTTCATGTCTAATGCTTGCTTCTTGATCTAAAAAGGGGAGTTCAGAAACTGCCCTTCGCCACAGTCATACAAGTTGGTCTCTGGCTGTGGTCTCAGCTAGCTCATAAGCTTTTTGTGCCCAACAGAGATTTCTTTTCTTTTCTTTTTCTGGAATAAAGTTTGCTTCTGGTTTAAAAGACTTTGGTGGTCTGTCCCCATTTTTGCATGACTCCATGGAGCCAACACATTGAACCCTGTTTTGAATGCTTTAAGTTTTTTTAAAAAAATAGACAACAGTATCGAGCTAACAGGGCCCTGACGCTCTGAGCTTATCTTACTGATCTTTCTAGTCTTAGAAAAAAAGAAGTGTTAAGGTCCTTTCTAGTGGGTATGTAATGTCAAGAATAAATGACAGAAATAATTGAGATTGTGGTTAGATGCCTTAATTAGAATGCTTTGGTATAAAATTATTTGATGACTACAATCATTCTAATTTAAATACTCTTTGATCGCTACAGAATGTAGCTCTTGCTTCCCACGTGGTACTTTTTAATTGAATATCTTTGATCACAATGGCTTTCCGAACAAAGGGTTCATATGACTTAATTGATATCAGCTGCACTATTAGAAAAAAGTAACCCCAAGTGTTAGAAAACTGATGATGTGTCTTCAAGCTAGTGTTTGAAGACAGAAGAATTACTATTCCATCGATAATGACAGTGTGCACTGGCACAAATTTTATGGGAGAAAGTTTGGCAAAGTTACCAACAGTGAAAATGAAAAAAGGTATTCTCTATGTCACCATCACACAATTTATAGAGATTTATCTGAATCTGGAAACCACCGATACATGACTTACCATTTCTAATTAATTAAAAGAATATTTACAGTATACCTTACAGCAGCAAAGGAACTAAAAGCCTAGTGTAACATGAATGCCAGATATGACAATTTATTAAACATGATATAGTCACATAACAGAACACTTTGTAGCCTTAAAAATAACTCTGTCAAGGTTATTTCTGAAGAGATGGCTCAGCCATTAAGAGTGTTTACTGCTCAATCACGGGAAATGAACTTGGACCCTAGCATCCAGTGGCTCACAAACACCGGCTGCTCTTGCTTCAAGGGATCGTCTACTGGCTTCTAGCTTCCACAGGCACTTGCACACATGTGTGTATACACACAGAGAAACGTGCACAAACATGAATAAATCAGGTAAAAAAATTGTGTTGTTTAGGAATTTCTGTGAGATACTATTTTCCCAGGCAAATCAATAACATTAAGTCCAGTTCTTAACAGTCATGTTTTTAAAAATCTGTGATTCTATCAAAGGTCATATATGTATATGTGATATAGTCATGCAAGAAGGGCTAAGTCTCAAAATCTTCAGGACACATCTTCAGAAAGTCTTTTCCACATCGCGGAGCCTTGTCTGTACACCCAGCGCTCCACCTGTCTGCCTCCTTCCCTGGTGACCCTTGTCCCTGCTATGGTTCAGAACATAATTTAAGAGTTTCTTTCCTGCTTGGAATCGCATCCCCACCCCTCCGTTTCCACACATGGGTTCAGGATGGTTATCAGGGCCTATGTATCATGCTGCGGGCTTCTTTCCATTTTCTCCTGTTCTTGTATGAGGTGAACAGCCTTTTATGTGTAGAACAGGTCTTTCCGATGGGCAACTCCTAGCAACTATCTTTTTTGTGCACTTTATGTTTTCCGAAGCCTCTGCCTTCTCTCCATGGCTACTTCTCTCTGATGAACCTATTGGCTAGCATGCAGCTAGATGATGGCACAGGCCTATAGAATTTCCTCGTCATCCACCTCTTTGCTGCCATTCCACTGCCTTTTCATCCTCCCTAAGCTCAGAAGGAAAAATACTCCTTGACTAGTAAAGTTCTTCAATCCTTTTATCTTTTATTTAATTTTTTTCTACCTTACAAGGTTGAATTAGTACTCTAGATAGCTGAAGCTGACCTTGAGATGAAATCTCAGGTATCGGGGTCAAGGACCTCGAAAAGGGTAGACCATCATCTCGAAGGGGATGGGGAGGGCCCAGCAGGGAGTGTGGTGCCTGGCTATGCACAATCCCAGTTTTCTTCTCAGTCCCATTCTAGGAATAATCTTTAATGACACAGACAAACATTCTGTAAAATTAATTGTGGCCTAGTACCTGTCAAACAGTCCCAATTACTTCATCCCATTTTTGTTTTTTAAAAAAATACATCTCCCAAAGCCAAACACAAAGCGAAGCTGAAATACCCAGTGGTGTCTCATTTCCACATCTAGATTTTTGAGATGGCACACAAGTCGTCAATGGTGGTGAACACCTTTATCCCAGCACTTAGGAGGCAGGCACAAACGGAACTCTGTTGTGATCAATGACAACCTGATCTACACACCGAGATCCAGGACATCCGGGCAGGATGTCGAAGGTGCACAAACAAGAGCCCTGATGACTAATTCATACAACCTTCTCTAATAGAGAACATTAATGGTCACTTCTTTTTCTAAGTAGGACATTGCCTTTTCTATCTGGAAAGCAGCGATGAACCAGGCTAAGATAAATTGTTCTTGTTTGCTTCTAATTTTCCTAGAATCCACAATTTCACCATTTTTAGTAGAGTTTTCATATGAAATTTCCTTTTCCTAATTATAAAATAAGAAATATTATAGACTTAAGGATGATGGCCCTTCCAATAACAGAAATAATGAGTGCACATAACTGGGTTTTCAAGACTCAGCCTTCAGAGCCTGCTATGTGCGCTTGTCAAGCAAGGCTTTCACAAGTTCATTCTAAATGTGTGCTCTAAATTGTATTTGTGCTCAAATTACCCAAAATCCCTAAGGCACGCACACACAGTGTGGTTCACTGGCGGGGCTAGTTGTAGCACAGCCTTCATTATCCCCTGCCTTGGTCAACACAGCAGACACCTCTATGCTCTACGCAGTAGGTAACAAGAGACATTGTAGCACGAACAGAATGGGAAAGGCTTCATTACCTACGCTCACCTTCTGAGTCTGTTGCACTTTCAAAAGGTAAAATAAAATATTCATATGATTCCATTATGTGGTTGAAGAGAGAGGAGGCCATCTCCTGCTAAAAGATATTAATCCACGGTGGCCCTCGACCACACCTTCACCGCAGACCACTCATTTTGACTTTCATCCACCTCTGTCTCATATGTCAACAGCGACAGCAAGAAGAAAAATGGCTATGCAAACAATGCTTGTCAGATAACACCGGAGCCGAGCGTGAGACAGCTAATCAATCTTAAATCATGACGCACCAGCTTACCTTCCCAGCATTCCCTGACAGACTGAATGAAAACGCCGGCTTGTTCATCCAGAGAATCACTTACTCTCGGGAAAGCTACCCAAAGATGCCAAGACAGCCACCCTTCCTGAGAATTTAGTAAACATAAATGCAAACTAACGCGAATTTATTTTCTGAATTAAAATTTTAAGCACTTTGAGCAAAACAGCAATACTGAAAGTAATTTAACATCTTTAAAGATAATTCAAAGTGCTTAACTCATTTAATATAATCATCTCCTAACATTGTTATGTAGTCTCTATTTTCCTACTGCTCCTTAGGAAGGACAAAATAACCTTCCTTTTTTTTTTTTTTTTTACCATAATTTCCCCCTAGTCTAATTGAAGGGCTTTCTATCAGGAAACTTGAAAAATGGATAATTAGTGCTCTGGGGCCTTCCGTCAACTATGAACTTGGGAATTAGAGTTTCTGGCCTTGTTTAATGAAAAGTGGCTGAATTAAATTTTCTTCATCTAACAAGTATCACTTTTTTTCCTTTTGGTAAAAAGTTTCTTTGAAAAGCTCTCTTAATAGCCATGGGCAAAGCCCATAATTCTACTATTGAAACAATCAGATCTATTTTCCAGATCATCAATCTTCATTCTCTAGACAGATACAATTGTTTGAAGAGTTGCAATTACATTATCCCTTGATGTGTCTTCAGCCTCCACATTTGGCTGGTTCCACAGTTAACAATTAAAAGGCCAAAGGAATTGAGGATTAATTTTTATCTCTAATAATAAAATGTTCATTGCACTGGATTTCTTGGTATCAGCATCATTGCCCTCCTAATTAAAAAGTGCAATCATTCTATAGTCTTGCAGGAGAGATGAAAACCAGGACCCACCACTCATGGATAAGAGACTGATTGCGGAAGCAGCAATCACCATGGCAGCGTGGTGAGCTCAGGACTTTACCACCGAAAAGTGGATGCTATGTCCAGTGCCCAGGAAAAGAGAAGGTGCTCTGAAAATGCCAGGGGTCTTTCCTTCCTTACTAGGCTTATCTTACAAAGCTAAATCTTTTGTTTTCGTTTTTTTTTTGTTGTTGTTTTTTGCAACATGGGTCCATATTTCTTTTTACTGATTTTTACTGAGCTCTACATTTTTCTTTGCTGCCCCCTCCCTGTCCCTCCCTTTCTCTTCAACCCTCTCCCAAGGTCCCCATGCTCCCAATTTACTCAGGAGATCTTGCCTTTTTCTACTTCCCATGTAGATTAGATCAAAGCTAAATCTTAATATACCTCCTGGTGCACACATTATATGCTGGTGTGTGTGTGAGCGTGCACACACGTGTCACAAGAGATGTCAGGGGTCTTGCTTCATCACATGGAGTTAAGTTAGCAACCAGCAACCTGGGTGATCCTCCTGTCTTGGAGACCTGTAGTGCTGGGGTGACAGCCCCACACAGCCATGCCTGGATTCTGCTGTGGGTTCTGGGTCCTTGTACTTGCATAGTAAATGCTCTTACTCCCCTAACTATCTCCCAGCTCACACTTTTTATTTTTCTTTTACAGCAAACTACATTTAGCAAAAACACGGGTCTGGTGGATTCCATGTTGCTACAACAATTCCCTGTGTTTTGTTTGTTAGCTGGCATCAAAAACTAATAGTTGCCAGGGTACAAAGCATGTGGAAGACCCCGCCTAAAGGGAGGGATTTTAATAGTCAGAAAGAGAGGGCCATCTCTTCCCTCCTTTGAGATGTTCACATCTGTTGACCTTTTGATCATCTCGAGTGGACTTAAGGATGCCTAGGAGATTAGGAAAGGGTACTTGGGGATGACTATGAAGTATAATATCTCCAATGGCAGATCATGGGAAGACTATGAAGTATCTCCAATCACAGATCATGAAAGCTCTAACCTAATGAATGACATAACTCATTTGCGGTGTTTGAAGGAAATACCATCAAGAATCTAACTGTATTTACATTATTATATGTTTGTATTTTATTATTATGTATTTTTGGACTTCTATTCCCTCTACTTTGAGACACAGCTGGGAGACCCGTACTGTGGACTGAAACAGTGGTACCTTCTCCATCTTCTAAGTCATTGTTGGCCCCAGCAGGACACTGCAATGGTAGAGACATGTGCTTGCTTGTTTTACCCTAAAGTTTGGGTTCCTATCTCGTTAGTGGCAGCAGCTGGGCTGTATACTTTCTGGAAAACAGAATCCCATTATTTTCCGCCTGTTCCTCTCCTGCAGCTTTAGTCCTCATCATTTTCTAGAAACTTCTCTCTTGAGTCTTTTGTTCCTCCAGCTGTGATTCCAGATGTTGCGAGTCTCTGGCTCTCTCCACTCTCCCATTGACTCCCTGCACCTTGGGCATAGCTTTGAAAATAATGCCTTTACTATGTTCCTGTCAACTGTTCCCCATATGTCCATCATCTACTACCTGCCCGGACATTAACCAGTTGGTCCAGGTAATGTGGTAATAACACCATGAGACATCGCAGAAGCAATCTCCCACCCTCTTGAATAAGGCAGAAGAGGGAAGAAAATATGAGAAGGGGAAGACCGTGCTAGTGATCAGGTCAGAGGTTATTTAACATCTACATGTGAGCGCAAAGCTAGATTAATGGTGTATGATACACTTGTTTTCAATTACTTTAAACATAAGTCTATGTATTTTCACAAAACTTCTATTAGAAGTCTAAGTAGTTGGTATGCAGTGTTGCAGAATGACCTCAAGTTTAAATTCCACTTTCTTCACGCTCAGTCTATCTGATCACTACTTCCTCCTCTCTGCCTCAGCTTCCTCGTCAGGACGGGGAGAGCCAAACGCCTACAACTCTGGACTCATCGGAGTCAGCGACATCCCGGTGGCATCAGGCTTGTGTGCAGTGGCCCCGGCACAGGTGGCACCTGCGCGTGCTCTCACCATACTTCATCAAACCCTCGCTTGTCTCGGCTCTCACTTTCCAGACCGTCGCTGTATCAGAGGCGGTTACGTCGGGGAGAGCCCAATCAGTTCTCCCTGCTGATTTACCTCTGGATGAAGAGGACGGTGATGCTGATGAACTCACCTGTGCAGCCAGCGGGCTGCTGCAGGACTCCAGCAATCAGTGCCGCTGTCGTGTTTCCCTCTGGTGGAAATGAGCTCTGAAGTGATTTTGGCTTCGGAATATATTCCAAATCACATCAGCCTGTGCTACACACTACACTTTAAATCCTCAGATTATTAATCAGCTGAAGTCCTGAGAATTACTCTTCAAAATTCTAATGAGCCTGTGATGTACAACTGACAATATGCAGCGAAGTCTCACTTCCAACACTTCCCCTGTTCCCAGCCTATGTCCCAGAATTGTGCCGGTGAACATTCTTGAGACGTTCACTCAAGACCTGCTGTGCTGAGAAAGTAATGTAATCCTTCATCTGTTTGTGGATTTATGAACAACTATTGAAATGTCAGTTCTGTTCATTATTGTGCAGAACACACCTTAATATTTTTGACCATCACCTTCCTTCACTCATTCATAACTATTTATTGTCTATGGCATGCACTGATGGAGATTTCCCAGGAGCAACGACAACCCCCAAACCCACCAAAGCTCATCCTGATGGAGCCCATATTACAAACACAAAGTTAACACCAGCCCAAGATGCTTCTTATCAGTACCTCTCCCTGATAAAACGTTCTGAGATGTCCACCGTTAAATGTAAATAACATAGAAGGTGTTCAGTTAAATGTGAATTTCAAATCAACAACACCAACACAGGTTTTTTTTTTAACATATAAATGTGTTACACTGTCCCTGATTATCAGTGCCCACTGAATGTATCTCTAATGAAAGTTATTTTGATCTGCAAGTCAATTGTAACTGTGCGCTGTGCCTTGCATTTGCTCTATCTCAGAGTGCTAAAGAGGTCGGTACCCTGTTCCTTGACAACTTAGTGACTATGCACATAATTTACTTCCCTCATGGAGGGCAAGAGGGAAGGCCCAGGAGGCAGTGCACCAGAAAAAAAAATCTACCCCTCCCAGGGTTATAGCACTGGCTAGCAGTAGCTGGGGGACTGCTATTTTTCTTTGATGATATTGCTGCCCCCAAGTTGCTCATCCACGTTTCTCTAAGTAACCCCAATAAATTCCATGTGTAGAATCATTTCTTTGGTCTGTTGTTGATGCTCTACCTGGGGTGAATAGGTGTTTCTTCACAGCCAACCAGGAAGAGTTAACACAACAGCCCACATGCCAGTGGCAGCTCTTTTCTTGGTATGCTCTCTGATTGCTACATCAATTTCTGTCCTGTGTTTGCTTCAAAAGCCTGTTGCGGAAGCTGTCATTCATGCCACTAAAAACACGCTCCTCCTTATCTACCTGTCCAAGCACTTTCAGCCTCCTGAGTGAATGCCTTTCAGGTAGAGCAAGTCTGCTTTCCCTGTGGGGGTTTTCCAGGGCTCTCTACAGTGAGTGCCTGTCCCGCGCCTCCTAGAGCTTCTTCCATATCTCTTCAGCATCCACATGTGCAAACACCTGCTTTCTCGGAGACAAGCGCTATTTTCTTACCTTCCTGCTTCTGGGCTCTAAGAACAGCCCGCATGGACCTTGGCTACCAGGTGTGGAAGTGGCACCACAAGCGTCCAGGGCCAGCTGCCTGCGAGGATGACAGCTGTGTCGGCTCAGACTCCACCTGAGAGCTACTCAATCCAAGCCCGCCTCTCTGCAGCTTAGGGAGC
Organism: Microtus ochrogaster; assembly: GCF_000317375.1. Lineage (NCBI taxonomy): Eukaryota > Metazoa > Chordata > Mammalia > Rodentia > Cricetidae > Microtus > Microtus ochrogaster. Next base: position 86,888,648 of record NC_022011.1, read on the forward strand.
TCTGGTCTGCAGCATTTCTAGTCACACAGAAATGTATTTCCTCGTGGTATCAGAAGTGCTCACTATAATCTAGATTTATAAGAATGTCTCTGAAATAGTGTCCTCTAGAGTTTGCTCGTATCAAGCACATCCACAGGATATCGTACATCCCCTATGAGAAACAAGCTGGTCTCCATTTGTGATTCTCCTTCTGCCCACCTAACAAGCCCTGTTTTGGAGCCACTCCTGGCATCAGCCAAGATGCTTGAAAGACCTCAATGAAAAGGGAACAGAAGCCAGATACCATGTCTCAATGATACACAGTTCCTTAAATAGATGAACAATAGGGAAATATGAATTAAGCTCTCTAGCCCTCACTGGCTGGTATGACCAAATACATTGCCTCATCTTGAAAACAATGAGAACAATGTAATGATTAATTATTTCTAATACAGAGAGGTTTAATGAATAATTTTAAAAAGCACTTCAAAATTTCAAAGTTCTCAGTGTTTTGTAATGAGTGCAAGCAAGCCAGATCTTCAATGGCTACGTTTCTTAACGATCTCCTCTACTCCACAGCGTGGCTCTTGGAGCTGACAAATGTGCACCATTTTAATCAAATCAGCGTTTATAAAATAATTGCAGGTACAATAAGATTGACAGATGCCACATAGCTAGAGCTGCCTGTCTTTGTGAACAGACATTTAATCTGTGCACTCCTGTGGGCCCAAGGACAAAGACAAAGAGGAGGAAAACAGGCTTTTGTCTGGCTGTAATACTCATCTGTGGGTAGTAACGGACAAAGGGACAGAAAATAATTCTGTTCCACCTTGAATCCTTCAATCATGCAGCCTCGCAAATTCAAAAATAAAAACAACTTGCCCATTTTTCTCACAACAACAGTTTCATCAAAAGCATGAGTGGTCAAAGAAAGAATTTTAACACCGTAATTTGGAACTTAGTCACCTTCAAATAGAAAAGTTATCTGTTTAATACTGGACTTCAGAGTGGAATCCAGATCAACATCCAATTAATTATTTCTAAGAAAGTGTTGTGGTTTGAGTAAGAATGCCTCCTTTCCACCCTATGGGCTCTTGTATCTGAATGCTTTATCACCAGGGAACGGCACTATTTGAACAAAATTACAATGAAGAGGTGTGGACGTGCTGGAGGAAGTGTGTTTCTAAGGGGTCAAAAGCCATGTCAAGCTCTTAAGTCTCTCACTCTGTCTATGGGTCCAGCTGTAGAAACCGAAGCTACTGCTGCCAGAACCGCCGGCATGTCACCATATTCCCTGCCACGACAGTAATGGACTAAACCCCTGAAACTGTAAGCCCCCAGTTAAATGCTTCCTCTTATGAGACCTCCTTTGGTCACTGGGTCTCTCCACAGTAACAGAATACTGAGTAAGACATAAGTGAAGAAACCTTTTCATAAACATCAAAGTTAATTCTTTAAATGCATGTACTTATTGTGTGTGCAACTTCTGGAGGTCAGGAGAGAGCACACTGGGGTATTTCTCTGCTTCTGTCCTGTGGATTCAGGATTCTTGCTCTAACTCAGGTAGGTCGTCAGACTGACAGAAAGCATTGTCACCTGCTGAGCCATCTCGATAGGTCCAAAGTCATTGCTATTAAATTCTACATGAGATTTTATCACACATTGTCAACTGATAACTAGGCTGTCCCAAAGCCAGCCAACATGTAGCTGTTAGGTAGTTGTGGCTGGGTCCTAAGTTCACTGCTAAACTTTACTTAGAACACTTTTACAGTCCCACCTCTTTGAAATGGAAGGAGAGATGGTGGGGCTACAATTACATTGGAAATAATTATGAACATATTTCAGCTGCATCACCCCAACCCCAACTGTTTGAGTTTTGTTATTGTTTTTACTGTGGCCTTATATCACTGAAGTAACTGTATAAACATAAGTCATTAAATCTATCGAGATATAAAACTGACTTGCAAAATATACACGTAAATTATTCAGTAGAAGGTACATAATTGCCATGAACCGACTTTTTGTTTAAAGCTAAAATACATCCTGACTGATAGACATGCTTTTGGGCAAGGATTGGGTTTTGAACCCAGGAAGCTGTAGGCTTTTGAATGAAGCCATCTGTGAGCTTCAGTTATCTTCCAACGCTTTGGCTCACTCTTGTGCACAAGCTCGGTAACATTTCTTTATCATCTCATGACTATCTCTTTCTAACTGTGGCTAACTGAGTTGGCTAGGGGCAGTGGGATAATATGCCCCTGAAATCACAAGTAGCGAGTGACCATATGTTCAAAGGTCAGGGAGTTTTACTCTGTTCCATCAACAGCATCTCTGATAATGTACAACCAGGGGCACCTGAGAGTTGAGCTGAAGATTAGCTACGAATATACCAAAGGTTTAAAGCAAATTAAAATTATAAAGCTATCATAAGAAAGCGCAGAGGAGTAAATTGCTGTTATTTTAGATTTAGTAGAGAATTAATAGGTATGACACCATAAGAACGGACAAAAGAAAAGAAAACAAACTGGACTTCACCATAATCATAAAATGTTATGCTGTGAAGGGCACAACTAAGAAAGTGAAGATGGACCACAAAATGGGAAAATATATTCAAATTCTATGTGATAAAAAATTTCTATGTGGAATTTGGAAAAATACTCTATTATTACAACTCCATAATAAAGACAAAGGAGCTATTAAAGAATGAAGAAAGGGGGTTGGAAAGATAGCTCAATGGTAAGACTTGCTCTGCAATCTTGAAGATTTGAGTTCCAATCTCAGAAGCAATGGGTTTCTAGGTTTGGCTGCACACACCTATAAACCCAACACTACTAGGCAGCCAACACAGCTGGGACAGCAAGCTTCCAGCTCAGTGAGAGACCTCCTCTCAAGGCAATGAGGTAGAAAATAATTGAGGAGTGCACCCAAAGTCCTGCTTCTGCCTCCACATGTGCACACAGAAGGGCACACATATGTTCAAGTGTGTGTACCCCCCACACATACAATATACCATACATACAAAAAATGGAGAAATAATTTGAGTAAACATTTCTGTAAGGCTTATAAACAAAAGTTCAGTAAGCACATGGAAGATTCTGGATACTACTAGCCAACATGAACATAAAAATAAAAAACCCAAAGAAAAATGCTGCTTGTTAGCCACTAATATGATGAAATGAGTAATTGACTGATAGTAAGATCTACTGAGCTGGAGGAGGGGCCTCTTACATTCCCAGGACCAAGGTAAAATGGTGCCATCACTTTGAAAAATGGCCTGATGATTCCTCTTACAACAAGTCACAGAGTTACTCTATAACTCGGCACTTCTACTCTTAATTACATACCCAAGAGAAATTATAATACAAGTAGCCATAAAAATGTATACAGGTGTTTTAGTAGCAGTAGTATTTATGATATCACAGTCATTTCAGCCAACAGAGAATGTACCAATCAATAGACGTATGAATGATCAAAGGTGGTATATCCATACAAGGGAACATCATCCCACTCTAAAGAGAAAAGACTGGAGTGCTAAGATGTGTTACAGCATAGGTTAGCCTTGGAAATACACAGTCAAAAGAACTCAAGAAGTCAGTTATTCAAAAATGACATATCATATTACTCTATTAATACGAAAGGCCAGAACAGAGAACTCTGTAGAAAGCAGGATATGTTTCCACAAGTCTGAGTCAGGAGGACTAGCCTCCTAACGTGTGGTTCATGTAAATGCTGAGAGCATCCGTAAGGGGAAAATCTTCAACCTATGCTCATCTTTATTCAACTATTTAATAAACACTGCTTTTTAAAAAGCTATGCGGCCGGGCGGTGGTGGCACATGCCTTTAATCTCAGCACTCGGGAGGCAGAGGCAGAAGGATCTCTGTGAGTTTGAGGCCAGCCTGGTTTACAAGAGCTAGTTCCAGGACAGGAACCAAAGCTACATAGAAACCCTGTCTCGAAAAACAAACAAACAAACAAGCAAACAAGCTATAAGAATGTGCTGCTTTTTCCTCAGCACATAGTTTATATACAAGCATAATCTTTTTTTAAGATTTTATTTCCTTATTATGTATACAATATTCTGCCTGCATGTCTGCCTACAGGCCAGAAGAGGACACCAGGTGTCATTATAGATGGCTGTGAGCCATCATGTGGGTGCTGGGAATTGAACTCAGGACCTCTGGAAGAGCAGCCAGTGCTCTTAACCTCTGACCCAACTTTATGTTTGAGCCAAATACCCAATGAGAATAGTATCTACAAATGGCCTAGTCACATTGCCCCACACACTCTTAAGCCTTTCTATGACTATTTCTAAATCATATACAATATAAACAGCTATCCACCTGCCATGCTTAGAGAATATGAGAAGAAAGCCATTCTGTGTGTGTTCACTGCTCACCAAGACCTGTTTCCTCACAGAAACTGTTGATCCTCGAATGGTTGGATTTAGATATGGAATTCACATATGTGGAAGACAAACAAAACTAGCTAAAATACTACAGAACTGAACATCTCCTTATGGATTTTAAAAAATTAGTATAACTCTTCTTTTGAATCAAGATGGTATCAGAGGTGGGACCATCTATGGATCTTAATCCAATTCTGTGAATAGGTAAAGGAAGATGGAAAATGACAGTCAATCAATAGTGCCCATGCTCGGTACAGAACCCATAGAAAGACTGCAACAGGAATCAGAAAGAACTAAGGACCCACATTTCCCATTGGCTCACCTAATAGTAAGAATTCTTTGCTTTCAAAAGTTCCAGGATTGAAGATCCTCTAATGAGCTAGGATTAGATGTCTTACCACAGGAAGTCATATTCTATTTTCTTCACGAACATGAATATACCTATTTTCCTTATGCATAAATGATTTTGCAGGACAAAACATAAGCTTCACTCTTTAAGTCTAGCTAGTTATGACTGCAAGTTAAATCTTTTGGCTTCTATGCAGTTCTACTGGAAATTACACGGTAAGATGTCTATTGTGTTGATTCTCCTTTCGAGAGTTTATGTGGTCCTTCCTTTTCTCAGAGAATTCAAACAGTTTTCATGAATGTGTGAATCAGATAGCTGAATTCTGAAGGGAATGGAATCACATTAAAAACTGTATGGCAATCAAATAACCATTTAGGTATATGGAGATCGTTTTAGCAAATCCCCCAGAGAGGAGGGGTCATTTGTCAACAGATCACAAGCTATTCTTCAGTAAAATGTGACTAGGCAACAGGTACAGTAAAAATCAGAGCATTTCGGTCATACGGGCTTTAAGTAGAATCTTTAAAATAACTATCATAAAGGCTGAAGGTTCTTGAAGGCCAATTATTATTTATCAACGCTGACACCTTGCAGCAGCACTTTAGCACCTGGGAGGACAGTATAACTAACAGCGTCACATAAATTCCAGAATCATTTATTCCAATCAAATACCCACTTTTACGTCAAGGGCGACTACTTCTTCATAAAAGAGCTGTGTAATGTATTACCTAGAAATGAGTGTTACATATTTATAACTCCGGCTAGTAAATCCAGTCACGCTATTATTATGCCATTAAACTGGAAATATAGAGAGTCGAAAAGAGGACTGATCATAATAAAAGCACTTTATTCCACACATAATACCTGAAATGCAATCTAATACAACTCCCAAATACCAGAAGCTTAATGTTTATGGTCTTTATTGAATAATCTTCTCCTTCTTTGACTGAAGTCAATAAAAAGGCATCTCTAAACTTTCTAGTCAAGCTAGAAGCCATTACATTATATAAGGTCATGAAGGTAAGCATAAAACGGAAGCACACCCCCAGATCCCTGCTGGCTAACGCTGCTGTGTCTCTTAACTCCAGCCCATCATGGCTTTAAGCATTTTCACTGTGTTGAAGTCTGACCAATGTTTTATGGAAATGCATTTAATTGCATATTCATATTGTATTTAGAGTTATTTTAAGGAAAATAATGTTTCCAAATAGTGTCACAAATACACCAGAATGTCCTCTCTGTATGGAGGAGACATGTTTTAAGATTATATTGTAAAAAAACACACATAATACACACTTGCCATCTGAACCATATTGAAGTGTGAAGGTATTAGGATGTTCATACTGGTGCCCGGCCATCACCATCCTTCATTTCCCCAAACTGAAATCAAGTCTCCATTAAAGATGGAGAAAATTTAAATACCACCATTCTCTAAAACATAGAAGTTCATTCAAGCAGAACTCCTCAATGAATAAGCGCGAGTATTTCTGCTTTATACCTGAGAAGCGGTGACTGGGCGTGGTCCTTGCGAACATGCATTATCATTATTGTTGCATGCCATTGTGGGCTTCTCTGTCGATGCTACACAGCAGTCAGGAATTGTAGATTTGGGTGACATGCTTATTTCTCCATCGCTGGAAATACCACACAGTAAATTCTCTTATGGCTGAATAATTTATGCTTTCGGTTTTTGGAACCAGGTTTTGCTATGTGCATCCCAATCTGCCGATGAACTCCTTATGCAGCGTAGATTAGCTAGCCTGGACTTCTGGCAGCCTTCAATCTCCAGGATGCTCACATTGCAGGTGTGCTACCACGCCGAAATCACAATTTTCACTTTTACCAGAAGATCTGGGGTATGCATGGGGCATGCCATATGTATGGGGATGTTTTCAGTTAGTATGCCCACATGACATAACTGGTCAGGGCAGAAACGGTTCTGTGTTTTCCTCAAGATAGTTAAATGAATATACACGGCTCATGGATACTTTCTCACACCCTGCTAGCAGACAGGGAGTGATGTATGATCTTTGAGGAGACTGAATACCCAACAGAGGAAAAGAGTACCTACAAAAAGATTAGGGAAAAAGAATTGCTGGTTTTAATGGAGGCTTGCCCAGTGAGCATTTTAGTGAAGAATCTTTCAAAAAGCACCCAATCCACTAACTTTAACAAACAAAAAAGCTGATGTCTCCCTTAAATGAAATGAAAAGAACAAAGAAATCCATGCCCTGGCAATGCTGAAGCATGCATGGGCAGCCCGTATAGTTGGTTCTGTCTAACTTGTCTATATTGGGTTTTATGATCTAAGTTGATGAGGACGACTGATCATGTCTCTTTCTCAAGATATCATTACAAATGGTCACCATGAGGTTGCTGGGAATTGAACTCAGGACCTTTGGAAGAGCAGACAATACTTTTAACCGCCCAGCCATCTCTCTAGCCTCTCCCTTAAATGACCCTTCCCTATTTTCACCATCCCCAAGCTCCACAACCCATGACTCTAAAATGTAGCTGTGTGTTGGGACTTAGTATTTGCTGACTGCCAGCTCATAGGTCACCTTCCTTCCGCTCAATTCCCAAGCCACAGCCGATGTGCTACAAAACCTTTGCAGCAGTATTTCTCAAAGCTTGCGTGTACCCCATTCATCCACAATCGCTTTTCCTCCTTACTCTCAAGTTTAAATGACCCTATCTGCAGACCATGGCCAGACTGGCACATTTTTGTTCTTTTCTAGTGTCTCTTTTTCTTTTTGCTTTAGAGTCTTTGTCTATGCCTGCAAATCCCACAGATGCTCAGAGAAAGTGGTGGGAGGCACAGCGCACTTGCAGAAGACGTGATGAGTCATCCTGGGCTGCTGAATCAACTCAGGAGTGCTGGGAGTAGGGAAGCAGGGACAATGTGGACCAGTTTTCATGGTGAGCCCGAGTGCTACTTTAACGGTACAGATCATTAGCATCAGCTGTTTCTTTCCTTTTTCAAAATAAACTAAAACTGATCCCAACTGCAGACACTGTATTAATTTTTAAGAATGTTATTACTTTTGATGCAAGCTTTTCCAGGTTGCACACTGAAGAATTTCAGGTACAGTTTAGAAATACCCTGCACAACACCCCCCCCCCCCACACACACACTCGATTTCTGGATGGATAAATCACTTCTTACCTGTTGATGGAAGCACAAGAACAGTGAATTCCCGTGGGATTATTATCTTTCTTCACTTGAATGCAGCCCCATCTTCATATGCAATTTATATGTAAACCCGAGAGTCCCATTAGCGTCTCAGACCCTAATAGCAGCTAATAATGATTGGCGATGTTCTTCATGCTAGGGACTATCCTAAGAGTTTTACGTTAAATTGTTCAGTGTATCCTCGCAACAGTGCTGTAGGGTGGAGATAATTACCCTCCCAGGTCAACGGGCAGCCAAAAGGATAACCGCAAAATTTACCCAATGCCACCCAGGCTCCTCCAGAGTCTCAGGAACACTCAAGCACAATCTCAATCATGAGTTTTAAAGTTATTTTTATAAAGAGAGTAGATTGTCTGTATTTTTTCACTTTCCTCCACTTGCTTAAGGTTTTGAAGAGTTGGATAGAGGGGTATACTTGAAGGGACTCTGCCCAGTTTGAATGTGGTGAGCATGGCTCTGGTAGGTCGTGCCTTTCTCCCCAATTCCCTCTGCCTTGCAAAAAAAAAAAAAAAAAAAAAAAAACCCCAACAACAAACAAACAAAGCTATTAGATGACATTCCTAAAGCTAGCCGCCAAGGTCTACTTCCCTTATTTGGCCACTTTCTCTTCCTGAAGCTATCAAAGTCCACCAATCAAAAGCCCCTTTTGGCTCACTTAATTAACATGCCCAATAATTAAAATTAAACACCTCAGAGTAACACGGGCTTCCCTCTTTAACTTTATAAACTGACATTTGCCTGTGTGTCACATCTGTCTCCCCTCTATCCAGAGGCAGTCCTTTGTCCCCGTGGGACAAACGCCCCTTCCCCCCTCCTCTTGTCCCCTTCCTCTTCCCCCTAGTCCTCTGGCTCCTTTACCACCCCATCCCAGCCCATCCTAACACAGGCCTCCCCTTCTACCCCGTTTAAACCTGCAAGGTCATTTGCTGCTCTTTTTTCTGCCTGTCAGAAAGCAGCCGCTTTAACTTTTCTTCCCTTAGTAAAGGATTGCTCTGTGAAAATAGGTGTTTGGGTGTGGTTTGTACTCTACTCCTGGGGGTCCAGGAGGGAGCCCTGATTGTGTAAGGGTCCCCCTCCAATACTGTCATTGTTGTCCGAGATGTCAGCCAGGTGACCTTTCTATGCTCCCTCTGTCAACAGCGTGGACCTTCCCATTCAATGACCTATCCCATACTGCGGCAATTTTTTCACGTACATTTTATAAGTAACTCGCTGTTAGACCTCATTGAAGGGTCACTTAACTTGAATAATCCTGCTGAAATACCTTCCAGGGTTAGAGCTAAAACTGGTATATCCTCTGAGGGTAGGCATCTTTAACAACTAAAAAAATGTATCTCTCTCTCTTGCATCCCACGGAAAGGCACCGGCACAAGATGAGAGTTTTCCCATCTCCGATTTCTAAACAGAACAAAGAGAATAAATGCCAGTCGTGTCTGACATGCCAGGGGGTAGTTTGTTACTTCAAGAGACTTTTACATTAAACAAAAAAGTAGCCCTCACTACAAGACACCATTCATCATATTTCTTAATAACCTCTGAGGTATATTAAGGTAAAGATCAGTGTAAATATATCACTATTATTCTATATTTGAAAACTTGCATTTCTGTAAGACTATTTTAAATAATGCAATCAAAGGTGAAAATTTTGTAAGTCTATTTTATTTTCACTTATATTCATAATTTACTCACTAAAACCCTGCATACAGAGTCCCAGCCTGAGAAGAAAAAGGATTCACAAGTCCTCGCCTGAACCAAGAAGCTATTTGCAAGTGATACCTGCTGGGCAGGGAAGACCCATTTTCCCAAATTGAGTGTTTTTGGGTATATTAGACACATGCCAGGGCAGGCCCCATGCCCAACACGAAACAGAGTCCATCTTGTTTGTATGTGTTTGTTTTGATGTGTGTGTATGTGTGTGTGTGTAGTCTTATTGATTTTCGCTGGTTTGTTTTGAATTTTGCTGGGGTTTTTTGAGAGAGAAAGAAAATGAAGTGGGTGAGTAGGAAGAAGGATTTGGGAGGAGTTGGGGAAAGAATATGATAAAATATACTGTTTGAAAATATTTAAACAAAAATGTGGCTTAAACCTCTAGTCATCTATAATTCATTTGGTGTTATTTGAATTCATTTGTCAAGATGGGACATGGGTGCTAAGCAAATTCAGCTGCAAAATTCATAGAAATATTTTTACTGGAGTAACATAGTCTCAGACATTTTGTGACAGATATTAAAATCAGATCTGTGTATTGTGTGTGATATGCTTATTAAATGTGACTAACTCCTGTAAGACACATATGCAGATGAGTCTTCTTAACTTGTAGTGACATGATGTAGACAGAAACAAAATCTTCCCACATGGAAAATTCTTTGCAACGTTGGTGCCACTAAATGCGCCCAGCAAGGATTATGAGGTTGCAGTCTGGCCACCAGGACAGGAAGAACTCATTTCTGGGTAACCAGGGGGTGTTCTTTTTATTCTCATATTTTATGAGATGGAGAACATTGTTTTGTTTTGTTTCTGTGTCTCATCTCTTCCTTTCTCATCCCAAGTATGGTACAGGAACAAACAATAACATCATTAAAGATTTCCTGAGTAAATTAGGAGCCTGGATATGATGGGAGAGGGTAGAAAGGGAGAGCAGAGGAAGGGAGGGGAGCAGAGGAAAATATATAGCTCAATAGAAACAATTTAAAAAATCCAGCCAGTGGTGCATGTGTGAAATGCAATTCCAGTACTTGGGAAGCTGATGCTAAAGGCATGTCACAAGTTCAAGGCCAGTCTGGGCTACATAAAAAAATACAGGCAGGGAAGTAGGTAGGAAAGAGGGAAGGAAGAGGTAAATATCTATAATCCCGTCATTCGTCACTACCCTGGCTGATACTATTCTCTCCTACGCAACAATGTTATATGAATTCTGTGTTACATAACAGTTTCCTGTGAGATTGAAACATTACACACACACACACACACACACACACACACACACACACGGACATATTATTCATAAAAAACGATACTACTCTTTGACCTAAATAATGGCTTTAATCGGGCCAAAGAGTTGTTCAAAATGTGTTGGAGAGGAAGTCTGAACAGATGACGGTGCTTTAGGTCAACTCTGAGTGAACTATCCACAAAATGTACCCTTGTGCACACTAACGGGGCATCCAGAAGGTGCTGTGGTTATTTTCAGGGACTGTGTCTGTAACAGGCTCAGAAGCTGTATTTGTATCCTTGGCAAATCTACCTCCACAGTGGGTGATTTTCCATACTTCCCACCTTCTTTGTAGTTTGGGGGTCTTAAAGGAGTTCTCCATTCTAGGTCAAGATGTGTGAGTTGCTGCTGTCACCCCCCAACTTTCACCACAAAGAAGACAATGTTATCAAGTTTAGCGACACACACACTTCCCAGACCTTGTAAGTTGGGGCAAAGCCCATGGAAGTTTGGGATTGACAAGCGTCTATTTTAGGGGACTCCTCTTCTTACCAAGCATGCTAAGCTAAAGAGTCTGGGTCTGCCAGTGACCTGCTCTTCTCCACATGAAAAAACCCTCTTAGGGTCCAGATGGAAGGCACACACATAATTGTAGTCTTTACAACCAGCTGGGTGTCTTCTTAACAGCACCACCGGCTTATACAATAAAACAATAAATTACCTTTTTAAAAAAGATTTATTGATTATGTATAGAGCGTTCTGCTGCATGTATGCCTGAACACCAGAAAATGGCATCAGATCTCATTACAGATGGTTGTGAGCCACCATGTGGGTGCTGGGAACTGAACTCAGGACCTCTGGATAAGCAGCCAGTGTTCTTAAGCTCTGAGCCATCTCTCCAGCTCCAATAAATTTTAACTTTCGTATTTTAATTTGTTTGAGTTGCACACCTAGCACTCACAATGCAAACAGTCTTGAGGAGGATCTCACTTCTTTTGCCTCAAAAGTTCATAAGGTCAAAAACACATTATGTTAAATGTAAATTAAAAATATCCCCCTAATAAACTTACCTATTTGTGGGGGGGGGTGTATACACGCACACACACAGACACACGCACACACACACACACACGAGCATGCGTGTGAGAGAGAGAGAACATGGCCATATGCCGCATGCGTGGAGTGCTCATGGAGACCAGAGAGGGTGTTGGATCCTCTCTGGAGCCCGAGTATGCGGCAGTTAAAAGCTGCCCAAAGTGGGTGATGGGAGCTGAACTCAGGGTCTCTGTAAGAGCAACAGCATATTTCACGACAGAGCCATCTCAGAGGCCGCATACTGACCAATTCTGAGGATTTCTCAGACCTGATTCATCAACCTTAAATACTGTAAGGAAAAGAGAAGTTACACGCACACGCACACACACACACGTACACAATGTGTTAAACTGGTAGATGTTAAATAAACTACAGCATGGGGTAAGTTTTGATGAAATAGGCTAAGAGACTTAAACTATAATAACTTCTGAGGTATTTTAATACATTATTTTTACTATGTGATCAGAATTGATATCAGAAGTGATATCAAATGATTTTTTAAATAAATGGTATATCAGATAAAAAAAACCCAAGAAAAATTCATGGAACATAATTATATTCAAAGAATATACTATGACACGGCTGCGACGACACTTAAGATTCTGAGAAGCTGGGTGTGGCGGCACATGTCTAATCCCACCGCTGAGGAGGCTGGGGGAAGAGAGCTGCGAGTCTGGACCCAGCTTAGTTTAAGCAGTGAGACCTAGTCTCAAAAACTGTAACAATAGCAACAGTAATGACAGCACCCAAAGTTGCTTCAATGATGGTGCTAAGGTTATCATCTAAGGAAAATTAAATCTTAATGAAAATCTTGTATTATTTTTAGCATAAAAATAACTCTAGAAGAAAATACAGGTAAGTAGTATTCATATGATTTTAGGACAATCAAGTACAGCATCAAATATATTAGTATGTAAGAGAGAAAAATATCATACGAAATTTAAAGTGTCAAAATATAGACATTAAAAGGCAAAAGGTAATATAAAACTAAAGGCAAATGATAATCTGGGAATTCTGAATTTTAATACCTGGTAGAATAGAGGTAAAACATAAAGATCTAAACAAACAATAAGGAATAACTCCAGTAGGGTTGTAGATAAAAGGGGACATCCTCCCCAGCACTGGGAGTGATAAACGAGACATACTAAAAAGTTGTCTGAGGCTCTATCTGAATAGTGGAATTGTAAGTGGGTTCTGTTTGCTGTTTTGTGTTTATTTCAAGATTGAGCATATGCTCCTTTTGTAATTAGAGAAAGCAAAGTATATTTATATAACCTAGAACCTCATGCCAGAGAGTAGTGAGGAAACAGCCTGGAAGCTTCACTCTAGGGTGGGGCTCCATCGTAAGCACAGCACTTTCTGTAGCTTCTCGGGCACCACTTAACTTGTTTCCATTCTGCACCACGCTTTTAAAACTAATCAACTATAAATAACTAGCTCATTAAAGTAAACTCCCTCCAGCTCGTTAGCTGCGGGCTGCGGACCTGGCGTCAGCAGTTCTCTCAGGATTCCACCATCACGCTGAAGCTAACAGTGCATCTCCATGCCGCCAACTCTCAGGGGCCAGCATGTGTTCTCCTCTCTGTGGGCCAGCCCGTGCTGATTGACGCTATTGGCTCACCTGACCGGAATGAGGTCCCCGTGATTCGGAAGTTTGGTGCAGTCAACCATGGTAAGACAGACACTGAGTACCCACTCTCAGCCCTTAGATGACTATTTCCACAAAGCTCATTTAATAACTGCAGTTCACTTACGTTTTCCATTTATTTTAAAAGTGGGCTCCTACTAGAGCTAGAAATAAATAAGAAATACGTCAAATATGAGATGTTTGTCATTTAAAATTAATGGGGGAAAATCACAAGGAAGTTTTCTTTTCAGGAATATAATACAAAACCACAGTCAAGCAGAATTCAGACACAGGAGTACAGCAACATCAGCACAGTCAAGGCTGTGATCACATTAACATATAAACTTTGCTGTTGGAGTAATCAGAGCCCCCAGCTAATATGTATTTCTTATTGGAAGGTTGGCTGGATATTTTAAAAATGAATTTGTCATTAGCTGCTATTATTTGCATAAAGGTTTTAAAATTTTTGAAAACAATTTCTCTGTCCATAGATTAATGCTACCATCTGAGGATGCACTTGGCATTAAATGACTTGGAGAACAGGTTTCTTGGTAGGTGGCTGACTGTCTTGCCTATGCTACACTGAGCTGTGATCTACATTAACAAAATTAATCAGTGACATTTCAGTATTTCTGCCAATGTTTTAAATATAATAAGTTATAAAGTATAAATTAGTAATACAGAGAATACTGCTATTTAATGGAGAGATTTTTACTGATAGCTAATCAATGGAGAAAGCATTAATCCACGATTTTATTCATTCATTACCAAGCTAACACAACAAGAATTTTAGCTTCACTTGTCTGAACAGCAACACCTAAAATGTTTTCCTCACTTTATAGGAAATAAATAAATATTTCTATTATTATAGGACAATTATAGTCTCTGTCTGTTGAGCTACACAGAAATGCACCTTTATATTTCATTAGACAGAAAATCATCAAAAAGAAACACTGAGGATTATGAAGGCATGGTTTTAAAATAACTGTTTCTGTGCATATTGTATTTTCACAAATTGCCATTTTTATTTTAAAGGTAATCGCTTATAGAATTAACAGGAACAGAAATGAGAGATGGTGGAGAAAGTGCAAACATTCACTCTGCCTGTCTTATAACAACCTATGCATTGTATTTCCTCTACAATAGACCTACCGCCCCGCAGGAACCCTCAAGCTGGCGTGAGGTGCCAGCAGGAGGAATTTCTGCAAGTCACTGCTTCCAGCCCACACCTTGTCTCCCTTTGTCCTAGGTAACCGTACTTGGTGGGCAACCACGTTCAGGAGGTCTTCCCTTCCTGCCTTCATTCGTAAGACCTAATCCACAATTCAATGGGAATCCAGGGCAAATTCTCCCTTACATTTGCCTATTTAATACTTTCATTTCCATTTCATAAGTCAACAGAGATGGAAGGGGGCACTCGCGACGTTCACCAGCGGCTCCTCCCAGCTTCTTTGCCCCCATGCCTCTCTTATCAGCACAAAGGGGTGGACCTTTCCCTCCTCTTCCGCTGCGCAGCTGTTATACACAGCCCATGTTCTCTCCCTGACATGGACTGTGCTGTCTTTGCCGCAGCAGCTGAAACAACAGATGACATACCAGTAGACACTTGTTTACTGACATCTGATCTTCAAGAACAAGGGATAAAACATACCACAGAAAACAACAAACAAAAACATGTGGGCCACAGTGTCCTCTTTGTAAGAGACTCAGGTTCAGTTCACACTAGCCTACACACCTAGTGTAGGATACATGCGTCTTAACTGCTGCCGGGTTTACTTAGAGAGATTCGTCAGGACACAGAGCCTCAAATTTGGAAGAGAAGTTTGGACACAGTTCAGGTATTGCTTCCCACCTCCCAAAAGACTATGCTCAACAACTCAGCTCTGAGAAATGGGGTCCCACAAACAAATACAGCCTATT
>NC_022011.1:86904246-86920881 GCF_000317375.1 Microtus ochrogaster
TATTGCTTCCCACCTCCCAAAAGACTATGCTCAACAACTCAGCTCTGAGAAATGGGGTCCCACAAACAAATACAGCCTATTTAACAGAGGTCTTATTCATGAATAAAGGAACCATATTGTGTACCTACCAGAGAGAATACTTCCAACCACCTTTCATGGTGTGTGTTCATACACAATCATAAGGGAACCACTGGAGGAAGCTGAGGCTGTGTTTTCATACACTTGCAATCACATCAACCTTTGGCTCTGTTAATTAGCCCAGAGCAGGAGTTATCTTCACAATAAGCAGGACAGAACTGTCTTAACGCCCACATTCGTCTTAGTATGTGTCCAAGGAAATAATAACAGGATACAGGGTGAATCTGAGATCATCACCACGAGCAAAACAAATTTAGAATCAGCAACTTCTCAAGCCATAAATCTAAAAACACGAACAATAACAATAATATCTAGAGGGGTAGCCCTGCAGTTTAAAAACTGACCAACCATAAAATACAAATTTAGGAATGACTTTATTATCAGAATAACAAAAGCAATGATTTGGACAATGTTATGCCGAAATATATGGAGTAACCACTAAATAAGTAACTACAAAATACACAACTTTTGAACATGCTGAAGACCTAAATGGGATCGTGAGCAAAGGCGTGCAGAAATAAAGAAAATGAAGAAAGAAAATGGGGAAGGCGAAAGCCCTTGATAAGCTGATAGAAGAGAAATGGAGGTTTGTTGGGTTTCTCTATGTGTGAGTAAACCAAACTCTCCAGGTCATGTTTCAAACAAACACACAAGCAAGCACAACCAACATATGTGGCATGCCTTCCTAAGAGATATAAAATGAAGTACTACGAATTACATTAACATCGAAGAAAACAGAAGTCAAGGCAAAAAGGTAATAAGCTAAACTGACGAATTAGTAAATTAATCAATCTAATTTATAAGAATATATCACTTGAAACAATAAAGAGCATCTGAAACACCTAGATGTGGGCAGTCGAGAGGAGTATAACTTGCAGAATGACATTGAAGAGACATAACTTTATGGAGGAGGCCACACAGTTTAGATAAGATAACTCAACATTAGAATAAAAAAAGCAAATATTCAAGAGATGTGTTTTTTCTAAAATGTAACAGCAGAATCATATGTGCAAGCCTGAACCCCCAGAATGTCTGTATTGGGAGACAAAGCCTCCAAGGAAGAAATTTGGGGTGAATGAGACCCAGGGAAAAGGCACCCATCTAGTAGGATATTGTGCTCCTCTGCCTTCTTTTGCTGGTTATTGTTCATCTCTTTGGAGACAGAGCTGTGCTGTGAATCTCTGGCTGACCTGGAACTTGCTATGGAGACCAGTCTGGATTCAAAATCAATATAATCCTCCTACTGCTCTCTCCATTCACTAGAAAGAAAGCTGAAGTGTCAGGAGCATGCCCTTTTAATGGGTGATCCAGACAGGTCCTGTAAACACAAAGCAGGTGGTGGCCAACCACACGCCAGGAGAGGATGCGTCAGAAGGAATCCTGGTACCTCAATCTAAAACTGTGAAAAATAAATATAGGCTGTTTAAGCCTCTTGGTCTATAGAACTCTGTTATGGCAGACCAAGCTGACTGTTTCAACATGATACATATTATGTCTGTCATACAAAACTTCACTGTGACTCTTTGAAAAATAATAAAGTAAAAACAGTCTTTATAGCTTCCTAGCATTTGATCTTGAAAGGTATAAAGACTTTGTATAAGTTCACAGATGTTACAGATAATATGGTATGGTGTAGGGACAGGGAAACCAGTGGGCCAGAAAGAGCGTGGAGAACTATCTCACCATCTATACTGACTTGACTTTCAGCACAATGAGTACTGAGAGTGGGTAGGAAGGAACTATTTACTGAGTAGCTCTTGAACAACTGGTTATTCCATATCCTTCCTATATAGAAGGAAGGAAAAGACATTAAATGGGTAGTCTATAACCCTGGTGTATGATAAACCTTCTTAGACCACAGCAGCAATAGAAACATTTGAATATGTTTAAAATAAGGATTAATTTTTCTCAAAAGACAGCTTAAAGATTAGAAATGTAAGCCATACATCATGAAAATAAAATGGCAATGTAGAAAAATAAACCAAAAAACCAGTAACCTGTAGCATATAAGGATATACCACGAGTAACAATTTTAAACTAATGATTCCATTAAGACGCTCACTGTGTATAAACAGGAACCTCACAAATGGCCAGTAAGCATGAAAAGGTGTCCGCAACAATAGCTACCAGGAAAATCAGATGAAATCCCCAATGACACAGCACTTCGGTACCACCAGATTGTCGGCGATTTTAAAGTCAGAGAGTTTCAAGGGTTGCCAAGGATGTGACACAACAGAACCCTCAATGGCCGCTGGCAGAGTCAACCGCCAGCTCAGGTAGGGAGATGCTGGGCTTCCGTTCATTCATCCCACAGACATTAACTGATTGCCTACTATGTATGCATTTGGCACTATTCTGTGGCTGTGCTGTGAGCAAGACAGATAAAAATTCCCCTGTCGGGCTGAAACTGCACATTCCTAGCCCCTACCTTGCCAGTTCTTGAACAGTCCGTCCTAAGGAGGTGACCTCTGGCAACTGTGTGCCTGTGAACTGAAGCAACACTGTCTCTTCAAACCCAGAAGAGGAAAAGTCAACCTGCACATTATCAGAAGGATGGATAAAAGTTTGGAACACAAAGGATAAAGAAATAACTAAAGCAACATATAAAAAAGTAAAAATTATCTGAGTGGGTCAGCATGGATAGCGGACAAAGGACCCTCTTGGGGAAGGGGGTGCTGGTAGGCTCCACGGGAGCAGGAGACAGCAAGCAAGAAGCACTTCTGAGAGCTAAGGAGGAAACGAAGCCTTGACAGGAAGATTTTACCTCAGAACAAGATATTAGGTGAACAGATAATTTGGCTTGAAATTTCAAAACCGTATCTGTCTTTTGAAACTGCTCTATATTAAACATTGTAAAAATTCTCTATGCCCTTAGCGCACTGATTGGTGTAACCCTCTTTGCTTGGACAATCAAAGTGGGACCCAAACAATAAAATGGTAGAATCAAGAACTCATAGATATCACCGTTCATCTACTTTATAAAGACTAGTTTCTGACAGTGTTATCCACTAGCATAATCTTGTCTCCGTGAAAGCTAAGGAACAATGTCTGGTGATTAGGGAAGTGGGAGAAGGGGCTATGATAACCTAGTTACCCAGAATAAAATCTCCAGCATTAAATTGAAAGGCTTATGTGAATTGCTTCTCAAAAAATATTTTAATGTGAGTTCTCCAGGGACAAGCCTGCCATGGTAGCATCACTCATAATCTGGACTTTGAGGAAAGAAACTATTAAAAGCCCTAATAAATCTATCACAGAATTATTTATGAGACTTTACCGTCTAGAAAGCCATTGATACAGGTTGATTATGCTTGATGTTTACAACCTTAGAAATCAATTTAAGTGAATATTACCTCAATGTACTTTTGGCATAAGGCTATCAGAGGAAGCTAACTTTGCAAAACAGAAATATGACATGGAAGCTCTTAGAAGGAGGGTAATTATTTTGACCCCATAAACCAAATTCAAATAAATAATGCTATCTAGGCTTAGAAAAGAGGACAATGAGTATGGATCTATCAGCTTGATGTATAAACCAGTACCCGCATACTCAGAGATGGTATTTTGATAGGAATTGTTACCAAAGTTTTTGTCACTCAAGCCATTAATATATTTCACAGTTAATGCATTCATTTATACCACCTGACCATATTACGTAGTACCTTCAATGCATTTTTATTTTTTGTATTTTCGACACAGGGTTTCTCCGTAGCTTTTTTGGTTCCTGTCCTGGAACTAGCTCTTGTAGACCAGGATGGCCTCGAACTCACAGAGATCCGCCTGCCTCTGCCTCCCGAGTGCTGGGATTAAAGGCGTGCACCACCATCACCCGGCTTTCAATGCACTTCTTATGAAAATTGTGAACTTACATCACTACTAGTAGACATATACATGTATATAATTCATAAGAATTTTCTGTACAATACACAAGTAAATAAGCATTACAATGCATTAACATCATTTTATGCCTCCAAAAAGCTATGCAACATTAATTAAACTCATTTAATGCTTATTTAATTTCATCTATCAGATCAAAATTACATAGAGTTTTTAAAACCTCATTCTAATAAGAAAAGATGACTGTGTGATTAAAGATTCAGTGTATACTGTTTAATCAAAATAATTTTATTCTAAACACCTAAGTATTTAAAAATGTCAAGTGAAATTTCTCAAGCCTAGATGAATTGTAAATTCCCAGTGAAATGGTTAATTACAAATGAAAATACTGCTTTAACCATATATCCTATGACATTTTTTTGTAGCTAGTCAGTAACAAAACATTTAAATACCTTAAAATTGCTATATACAAAATGTGCATTTATGAACATGTTTACATATGCATACACATAGTTTCCCTTGACAGATGCACACACATGAGAAGACCATTTATAGGCATTTTCCCTATGTGCTATAAATCAAGGTGTTGGCTTTTTTTTGCCATAAATTTGGTAGGTAGACATCATGTTCTCTATTTTTCTAACTCTGACTGTCAGTTTCACACTGCTCTGCAGTGTGAAATTGAAACGAAATGGTACAGAATTGACAAGTGGAGGCCCATAAATTTAACAAAAAAAATACATTATTCAAATTGTTTGGAAAAGGCTGAAAAAATAATATGTAAGCGTCTGATAGCAATGACTGTGCTCCTGCTGTGGGGATGCTGCAGTCCAAGGATGTCAGGTAGTCCTCGGTGTATTTAAAACAGTTGCAGGAAAGTGTGGACAACAGCACATTTTCTTCCCGTCGCACAGAAGATGCACAGTCCTCGGAGAGTGAGGTCTGCAAGGCTGAGTCACTTCTGTCCTGCGAGAGCAAATTCAGGGCTCTGCCTTTTGCCCACTTGCAGACAAGAGTATGGTCATTTTAAAACACTCAATCTCCATGCAACACCCTCAACTTCCTCTACTACAACTACAAAATCCAACTTCATCCAAAAAAAAAAAAAAAAAGAATGGCGTGGCAATCATCCAATTCATTAAAATTCCTCGTCTTGGTACCATTATTTGGGGGCTCAGAGACCGCTTCATGAGGGTTTATTTAACTCACAGTTCCATACCACAGTTCGTCATCAAAAGCAGTGAGGGCAAGAACTCGCTAAGGGCAGGGACATGGAGGCAGGAGCTGATGCAGAGGCATTGGAGAGGTGCTCCTTACTGGTTTGCTCTCCATAGCTTGCTCAGCCTGCTTTCTTATAGAACCCAGGACCACAGTCCAGGGATGACACTATCCACAATGGGTTGGGCCCTCTCCCATGGATCACTAGTTAAGAAAATTCCTTATAGCTGCATCTTACAGAGGCATTTTCTCAACTGCAGCTCCCTCTTCTCTGATGGCTGTAGCTTGTGTCAAGTTGACACAAAACTAGCCAGGTCATAGGACACTTACAAAAGCCTGGAAGACCATTCCTCAGTCTTACACTTACTCCATGCCTTTGGGACAGTTACTCTTTGCAGCTCATTGGGAGCGGGTGTTAGTTTTTAAACATTAAATGCAATTACACAAATCACTTTATCTTGGTTAGTACACAACAAGACCTCAGGAAACCACAGTGAGAGAACTGAGTGGCTGTTTTGTACATCACACCTTCCTGTGACTAGTCAAGAGTTTCTGCCTCAATCTGTGATGGCAAAATCTTACATTTTAACACAAAAGTAGCCTGGAACTTATTGATGATTGCGTCAGGAATAATACTGCCTCTGTGTTTTATACATTATCTTTATAGACACCACATCATATACTACAGCATCTTTATTGACTTATAAAACAGATATTGTTTTGCAAATGAAGAAACCAAGCCATTGATTATTGATGAGATCACATAACTGGATAAGGACTGGACACTGGACAGTGAGCCAGTTAATGCCAAAGGGAGACAGGAATTTATTTATGCCCCTGTAGTTCTCATCTCTGACTGAAGTGAACATGTTGTGTCATCCTGAAACACTAACCCCTCTCTATTCGAAGACCTTTCTTCCTTGAATCCAGTAGATAACAATTAGGATTGAACTTGAATTATTCTTCTTAAAATGACCCTCACTTGCATCTTTCTAAAATGTAACTTCTATATAGAAAAATGAAACTAACTTGATTTTTTTTTTTTTGCCCATAGACTGTTTGGAGCATTGGTGTTATCTGTGCAATAACACCAATTTCCGGGCTTTTGAAGATCAATTGTAATTTGATTTTTCTTTAGGCTGCCAGCTCACAAATGACGACACGGAGAATTATTAATTATGAAAACTTAGGTTTTGTTCCTAACTAGGTCCCATAACTAAACCCTTATCTCTTACTCTACGTTCTTTTATGCGACTCTGTGACCTTTTCTCTGTTCTTCCCATCCTGTTCCCTTCTGCATGCAGATGGTGACCCACCCTCCTTCCTCCTGGTTTCCTCTCTCTGCCCAGAAGTCCCACCTATCTCTTCTGACTAGCTGTTGGCTTTTCAGCTTTTTATTAAAGCCATCAGAGCAATACATCTTCACAGTATACAAATAAACCACAACAATTAATCGTGGGGGACAGCAATAAATGCTCACCATCAAAAATAGCTATACTCTTAAAATAGACTGATTTCATCATATATAAATATATAATCTTAAAACAGACTTATTTGGATATAAAGAATTATATCCAAAACAAAGGCTAATGAGAAAATCAAATGATTCAAAATATAAGCCGTGAGCATATACAAATAGAAGCCTATTTGAATAACCACCACGGAAAAACATCACATGACACCTAAATTCTCTGTACTTAAGCCATATGGTTCACATCAAAGCTACCATAAAGTGACTGAAAGATTTATTTTGGCATTGAGGAAATCTCACTTGGGAGCAGATGCCCAGATAGCTTGGAGACAGCAGGTTTCACTGGGTGACTAATCGCTTCACTGGGGCATTTTTGTGAAGTCTATAAAAAGGATATTTAGTAGTAAAGTACATGAATATTGATGATAGCAAACACTAGGGGCACTTGAAGACATCACTGAGGAGCACCACCACGAGTGTCCTGAATCTTCAGTCAAGTGCGGTGGCTCATTCCTATTCTCAGAGAACAGATGCCCTTTGGTTGGCTTTGACTCTTTCAGACAAAAATCAATGAGGAATTTGCCTGAATAAAATGCCCATGATTAAACTCTTCGAGTGCCATTAACTCAACAATAATTTGTCATTTAATCCTTCATATCCTTAAAGTAGTTAATTCTGTAGAAAGTCAAAATCATTACAAATTTTTGTCTTTTTTTTTTTTTAAACTACTGAGAAAGTCAGTCTTGGAGAACATATGGAAGAGCTGTCTGGACAGTTCAGCTGGTAACGGACCCTGTCGCCAAGCCCAACAACCTGAGTTTGAGCCCCAGGACTCACATAATGGAAAAAGAAAGGTTGTTGACTGAGGTTTCTATCCTGCCAGGTTCCTGCAGTCGTTAAAGTCCCAAAGAAATTACACAGAGGTCTACATTAATTATAAACTGATTGACCTAGTATCTCAGGCTTCTTATTAACTCTTATAACTTATATTAGCCCATAATTCTTTTCTGGGTTAGCCACACGGCTTGGTACCTTTTTCAGCGAGGCAGTCACATCTTGCTTGCTCTATGTCTGGCTTCCTTTCTATCTGGGTGACAATTGCAGACTGAAACTTCCCTCTTCCCAGAATTCTCATTGTCCCGCCTCTACTTCCTGCCCAGAAACTAAGTCAATCAGCATTTATTTAAAATACAAGTGACAGGGTACAGACCACTGTCCCACAGCAAGAGCAAACTCCTGAAATTCATCCTCTGGCCTCCACATGTGAGTCTTGGCACAGGTACACAAATAAATAAATGCAATCTAAAAAAGAATGTATGAGAATAATAAGAATCTCATACGAAGTCATATGAAAACTATCTTAGAGTTTTTTTTAGCCTACTTGGCTGTTAAAGAGTACTAAAAAAACAGAATCGGGCATGATGACACATTCCTCCTAAAACTCAGAACGGGTGAAGCAGGATAATTGCTGTGAGCTAGAGGCTAGCCTGGGCTACACAGTGCAATCTTGTCTCAATAATAATGGTTATTATTATTATTTTATATTTATTATAATTAATTATATATTGTGTTATTATTAATAATAAAATAAAAATTGCCCCAAATCCTCTGTTTTGGACAAAAGGGACTTGAAGTTTTAAAGGCAATTAGTAGGAGTAGTAGATGATCTCTGCTTCTATTTTATTAATTTCAGCCCTCAAATTGATGATTTCCTGTCATCTACTCCTGATTCTTTTTGTTCTAGAGCTTTCAGGTGTACTGTTAAGCCGCAAATGTGTGATTTCTCCACTTTCCTTATGTAAGCACTTAGTACTCTAAACTTTTTTCTCTTAACACTGCTTTCATAATGTCCTGTAAGTTTGGGTATTTTGTACTTTCATTTTTGTTGAATTCTAGGAAGTCTTTAACTTCTTTATTTCTTCCTTGACCCAGGGGTGATTCAGTTGAGCATTGTTCAATTTTTATGGGTTTATAGGCTCTCTGCAATTAGTGTTGCTGTTGAATTCTAACTTTAAACCATGGTGATCTGTAAGATACAGGGGGTTATGCCAATTATTTTGTATCTGTGGAGGTTTGCTTTGTTACTGAGTATCTGTTCAATTTTAGAGATGGTCCCATGAGGTGCTGAGAAGAAGGTATATTCTTTTGTGTTTGGGTGGAATGTTCTATAGATGTCTGTTAAGTTCACTTGAGTCATAACATGTTAGTTTCCTTATTTCTCTGTTAAGTTTCTGACTGGCAGACCTGTCTAATACTGAGAGTGGGGTGTTGAAGTCTCCCATTAATAGTGTGTGGGGTTCTATGTGTGATGTCAGCTTTAGTAATGTTTCTTTTACAAATGTGGGTACTCTTGTATTTGGGGCATAGATGTTCAGAATTGAGACTTCATCTTGATGGATTTTTTTCTGTTATGAATATGAAATGTACTTCTCCATCTCTTTTGATTAATTTTAGTTTGAAGTCTATTTTGTTAGACATTAGGATAGCTACTCCAGCTTGTTTCTTAGGTCTATTTGATTGGAAAATCTTTTGCATATACTTAAAGGATACACAATTATATTCCAAAGGGACATTTTCTCAAATATGTTCATAGCAGCATTATTTGTAATAGCTAGAATCTAGAAACAACCTAGATGCCCCTCAACCAAAGAATGGATAAACAAAATGTGGTATATTTACACAGTGCTCATAGCAGCGTTATTTGTAATAGCCAGAACCTAGAAACAACCTAGATGCCCCCTCAACCAAGGAATGGATAAACAAAATGTGGTATATTTACACAATGGAGTATTAATATTTACCACAATTGAGTATCACTCGGTGGTTAATAAAACAATGATATCTTGAAATTTACAGGCAAATGGAAAGAAATAGAAAAAACCATCCTGAGTGAGGCAACCCCGATCCAGAAGAACAAACATGGTTTGTAGTCATTCACTCATAAGTGAATATTAGACTTAAAGCAATGGATAGCCAGGCTACAATCTGCACCCACAGAGAAGCTAGGTAACAAAGAGGATCCTAAGAGGGACACACAAGGAGGGTCCCAGGAAGGGGAAATAGACAAGATCACCTGGGGAAACTGGAAGGTTGGGGGGGGGGAGAAAAGAGGGATAGGGGATAGGAACATAAGGGTTCAAGATGGGAAAGTTGAGGGAGAGATGGCAGGAAAAAGCTATGAAAGAGATATCTTGATAGAGGAACCATTATTGGGGTGGGGAGAAATGCTAAGGAAAGTCCCAGGAATCCACAAGATGATCCCAGCTAAGATTCCTCCCAACAGTGGAGAGAGTACCTGAACTGGCCTTCCCTATAATCAGATTACTGACTACCCTAATTGTCATCATAGAACCTATATCCAGTAACTGATGGAAGCAGATGCAGATCACAGACAAGCACTGGACCGAGCTTCTGGATGAAGAGAGGGAGAGGGGATCATATGAGCAAAGGGGGTCAAGATCATGATTGGGAAAACCATAGAGTTAGTTGACCTAAGCTAGTGGGAGCTCACGAACTCTGGGCTGACAGCTAGGGAACCTGCATGGGATTGAACTAAGTCTTCTGAATGTGACTGACAGTTATGTGGCTTGATCTGTTGAGAGCGTCCCTGGCAGTGGGACCAGGACTTATCCTGGGTGAATAAACTTGTTTTTTGGAGTCTAGTTCCTTGTCAGCCTTGATACAGGTGGGAGGGGCTTGGTCTGGCCTCAACTTGGTATGCCAGACTTTGTTGACTTCCCAGGGGAGGCCTTACCCACTCTGAGGAGTAGAAAGGGGGGTGGGATGGGGAATGGGAGAGGGAACTGGGGTTGGTACGTAAATAAAAAACAATTTTAAGTAAAAAAAAAATATTAAAGAAAAGGAGCATTAGATGAGCTCCTAGGAATCCCATTTCTTGCCTGATGTCCCTCCTTCTACATCAGTTCTTTCATATCTAAGATAAAGTGTGAAGGATACATATTTTCCAATTTGGAGTCCTGAAACTTTATCTTTCTCATAGCCAATCATCTTTTGGCCCTGAACGGAATTACTTTACATGCATTTTTAAAAGTGTTTAAAAACCTTCAGCTGTCAGATCTCATTATGTTTCACTTTCTTCCAGAAGAAATGGGTCCTAAGAGGCCATCAGTTCTGGTTAGTGTACCGCAGTCACCAACCAGTAATGATGACATCATAAACTCACTGCTGCAAATCTCAGACAAATAAACTGGGCGGTGTTGGTGCACACCTTTAACCCCAGCTCTTGGGAGGCAGAGGTAGACAGATCTCTGAGTTCAGAGCCTGCCTGGTCTACAAAGTGAGTTTCAAAGAAACCCAGGAAGTCAGAAACACAAGAACCCCTGTCTCAAAATATTAAAAAAAAAGAAACAAAAGATGGCACATGACTTTTTATCCCAGCACACAGAAGGCAGAGGCAGGCAGATCTCTGTGAGTTCGAGACTAGCCTGGTTACAGAGCTAGTTCCAAGACAGCAAGACAGTCAGGGCTACACAGAGAAAAAGAGAAAGAGAGAGAGAGAGAGAGAGAGAGAGAGAGAGAGAGAGAGAGAGAGAGAGAAAATAGATCAATAAGAAAACATTCTCTCCAAACAGCCACATTACTCCAATCTAAAAGCCCAGCCATAAATTCTTGATAAGAGTTAAGTTAGACAGTTCTTGGACTAGGGCAAAACAAGGTCTTTTAAAATTCCCCTCAATCCTACTTCTAAAGTAACAGCTTTTAAAAGACTCCTCTAGTTTATATGTAGGGTAGCAAACAAAGAAAAGGTGACACTCTAACAGAGCACAGTGAAAACTGGGCTTCAAGGAAAATCGTGAGACCTTTACTCTGGAGTCAGGTCTGGATTAAAGAAAACGAATGAAGATATTCCTCTATACTCATAAAGAAAAAGTGGAGGAAATTAAAATTAAAGGAAATTTTTCTTTTTAGTTCAAGTTTCCCAAAAATCCCAAAAGGAAATGTTTAATTTCCTAGGACATTAAAGAAAAAAAAAACAAAAAACCTCAAACAGATAAAAAGGCAACACAGCTAGAACTGAACTAATCAAGTCAACATCAACATCACTGACAACCATCAGAACTTTCTTCGTGATCAAGTGCAATCGAAACAGCTGGGGCTGGATCCAATCTAGCTGCAGACTCCAAGGGAGCAGAATCTTAGGAGCGCCAAACACGTGCAGCAATGGAGTCTGTAACTTATGTAAGTCTCTCAGGTGAGAAACCAAAGGGGCGGATCTTGTGTTCTCAAGTTTGGAGGAGTCGCAGTGTTCACTAGGACAGCACGAACTTGGTCATGACCACACTTGCTGGTGTGAAATAGTCATTTTCTGCAATGTCGGAAGTGCAGGGCTATTGGGGTCATGTAGCTCTAAGTAAGGTCCGAGACTAAGCAGCAAAGGGATCCAAGAGAGGGACTATCTTAGTTGTTACATTATAAGCTGTTAAATTAAAAATATCTGTATTTCTATTTGATCTACCTGACGCATGCAGGGGGAAACTGTAAGATTCACAGCACCTACTACTCGAGCAGCTATACATTCCAGTAGGAGGCAGTGTTGAGTTGATGCCTGGGACCCTGGCTTACTATTCAATAACTCTTAAAAGTGTCCCATGTTACTGGTAGATCACATGACCACCATCTACCAAGAATGCCCCTCCATTCTTCTAT
Source organism: Microtus ochrogaster (assembly GCF_000317375.1). Taxonomy (NCBI): domain Eukaryota; kingdom Metazoa; phylum Chordata; class Mammalia; order Rodentia; family Cricetidae; genus Microtus; species Microtus ochrogaster. The sequence continues at coordinate 86,916,578 of NC_022011.1, forward strand.
CCCTCAAGACTTCATGCCACGCGATGGTAGAAAGAGGTCTTAAATGCTGACTTCACCTCACAGGTCCATTTGAATTCTTACTCATGCTTCCCAGGCCCTACCACCTGGAACCTTTATCTCACTACTTTGTATTACAGGGATAAATTTCATTTTGCCTGTGGAACTCATGCATGAATATTTCTGATACCAGCCCTTGCTAGCACTTAGCTGGCTCAGACACCCAAACCTAACTTCAAATACTAAGTCTAAAACAAAGAAGCTTCAAAACCACAAATGAACTAGCAAATCAGCTCTTGCAACAGAGCTCATTTGTAAGTTGGCTATTATTTCTATACTGATATGAAAGTAATTAGGAAAAATCTATGCTTAATAGAAGGTTCTGAATAGTCATGAAATGAATATGTGGAGGACTGGGGAAGGACTCTACACACAGAGGTTGAGTGGGAAGCAGTAGCGATTATGATGATACAAAGACAAGGAGCATGGATTGGAGGAAAAGCTGAAATCCAAAGAGTGAGTTTGAACGATACCCTCCACACACTGATTTCGTATAACGGCCAGCACATCCCAAGGAAACAGAAGCCAGACTTTTGGGATTTCCTTTTAATTTAAACATGAGAATCCATACTTCAAATGAGTTCAACTTTTAGAAATGGTCTATTTATTTGACTGAAATACATTCATTTTTTTAACCTAAATGTACATACATTTGCCTTCAACCTATATCAGTGGTTGTCAACCTTCTTATTGCTTTATTTACCCTTTAATATGGTTCCTTGTGTTATGGTAACCCCCAACCATAGAATTATTTTTATTCTGTGCATATGAGCACATCATAACTTTGATTTTGCTACTGTTATGACTCTAAGTATCGGATATATTGGATATCTGATAGGCGATCCTTATGAAAGGGCCATTCACTTCCACAGGGGTTGAGAATCACTGACCTCCAGTTTAGGAGTGGCTAATACTGCTTCCAGTTTGTTCAGAAGAGGAATCCAGCACTGCTTTTCTCCTTCCCAAAATTCCATGTTTTTAGCATTGAATCAGGCTTTCTGACAGAGGTGGTTTAATTTACCCTTCTCACACACGCAACTGGACTCTGCCACACAGCTAACAGGAGTCAGGGTTGAGAGTGAAATACAAATCCTGCCATAAGCTTTTCGCTGTCAATCATCTGGTACGTTCTTTCAAAGACTCTTATCGTTGTCTGTAGATTGCAAACCCCTTTAGGCATCAGTACTCAAAGGTGACTTAGAACAAACTGAGGTTCCCGTCAGAACATCCCCGGCTGCGATCCTGACAGAGCCTATCACAGCAGGAGTGTAGGGATGGAGCTCTCTGGCCGTTTAGCAGTCACGTGACCCTGGGTTCAAGTCAAAGCAGGCCAAAACTTAAAAAACTGGGCAGTGAAATAACATTGTATGGTTGTGGTCATGTGTAGGTTGGCTTCCTTGAGGTTGTCAGCTCTGGGGTGACCGTTCCATGTAAAATCACCTAGTGTTAGGAGACAGTGTTCTATTGAAAACGTCTGAGCACAAACTGCCTGAGAGCAAGCAACAAGCCCATAGTGCAACAAGAAGCTGGTGGATCTCGGCAGAGCGCTGAGTAACGCCATCGCTGCAGAGTTCACGAGCGCTGGGAGAGGGGTTTGCAATGGGGCACGTAAGAAAGTTTCATTTCTACCAAAAAGCCTAGGTCCCATGAGGTCTGCTCTTTTGTGTGCACACCTAACAAGTGTTTGCTGGAAAGGACATGTGGGTGACGGCACACTCAGGAATGCTTGAAGTGGAAGGACCCAGCAGTCAGCGAGGGAAACACAAACCATCACGCAGGCTAAGCCGAGATATGGAAAACGGTTCATATGGGCATAGTTCAGCACCTGCTCAGCTGTACCAAATACCAGCTTTTCGCATGGCTCTTCTCAGGCGTAGACACTCGGGAGGGCAGAGGCGAGCAGGCTGGCCCTTGGAGCTACAGGGTGGAACGGCCTTTGTCCTGTGCCTTTTCCTCAGATATTAACCGCGGCTCAAGACCATGGTTATCACGAGGCAATGTTACAAGCTTTTACTGAGGTTTCGATAACATCACATTGCTTTCATGTCCCCTCCCCTCCCTACATCTTTCATATCCTTTTCTATGTGAGCATCGTGTGTTCTGCTCCCCCAAACGATTGCCATGTTAAAAATCAGAAAGCACAAATATAAGTATCACCCAGTAAAACTGACAGAGAGTTGAAAGTTAGTCCAATTTGCACTGGCTGAGATCCTCTGTGATATCATACACCCATATTTTTCTTCTCCATCTTCCTTTCCCCTGCCTACATATACAAATACACACAATTTTTATATAGCAATACATCTTTAGTTCTAAATCTTGATTGTTTTGCTCTTATACTATATACATTACTATACGTCAGTTTCTACAGATGTTTCTTCTGATTTTAAATTAGGGCGTACTATCCCAGCACACATACTAACAAGAGTGGCCACTATCATCATCTGCCATGTGTGGGAGGCTGTCCTCTGGGCATGACAGAACCATAACCATCTTCTTCGGAGCAGCTGGGACTTACCAGCAGGAGATGCTCACAAGATCTGCCCTGTGTCCTCACAGGAGGACCATAGACCTGAGCTTCCAGCTTCTTCCAGCTCTTGAACTACCACCACCCCAGCCCTCATGGCTGTGTGGGATTCTGCACCACCTGCATACCGTCTCAGAACATGCTTGAGTATACAGAAGACAGGTTAGGTAAAGGACTCCATGTGTGCAGCTTTGGGGAGGTCATCACCCACGCTTAGTCAGGACCTCTAGGGAACGTGGCTATTTGGTGGCCACTCATTTTCCTGTAAGTGAGGCCAATAAATTCACTGTCTTCCAAAGTTGGACTTGAACTCCAAAACTATTTCTTTGATTCCTTTCTGGTGTCCCATCTGGGATGCATAGACATTTGCTCATTTCTTCTTCAGGGTAAGTTGGCAAACCATGTTGGTATTATATATGTGTGCATATATAATCACACACACACATATATTCCCATTACAAATGATATTATGGCTACATTCTACATGTGTATTACATACATACCTGAAATGGAAAGTTTTTGTTTTATGCCTTTGTATCCATACGGAAGCATGCACATGGACTCAGCCCAGTAGTAAAATACACAGTTTAAATTTTAATAGTTATTGCCACATTACCCTCCCACACGTGAGCCAATCTAAATTATATCAACAATAAACAATATACTGAGTGCTTATGTTCATACACTACTTGTTTAGTATTTGGTCTTATTCATTTTAGAACTAAGAAAAAATGGTATCTGGCTGTAATTTGGAAAAGGGTGTATTGGTGTTGGGGAGAAGGTTCAGTGAAGTCCTAGCCACACAAATACAATGACATGAGTTCAAGCCCCAGACCACATGTAAAAGCTGGGTGTAGTTACCCAGTACTGGAGAGGCTGAAGCAGGAGGACCCCGGTGGCTCGCCAGCTGGGTAGTCTAGCCTCATTGGCAAGTTGTTTTATGCCACTGTTGAACACAAGGCCCTGTCTGTCTCAATACTTTAAGGTGGAGAATGATTAAGGAGGACATGCAGCATTGACCTCTGACCTCTCCATATATCCAGGTACACACACAGGTACAAATGCACAGGGAAGAGTGAGCCTGGTTAAGACCAACACCATCGATGTATTAAGCTCTCAGAAGCATTCACAGACCCTATGTGGTGAGCCTTATTCTCTACTCAGAATTCTGACGGAATCATTTGTTGTGCCCAGGTATTGCAGTCAGGGTCACATATTTGAAGGACCAAAACACGGATCCCAAGATACTCACACGTATGTGAGACAGATGATTTTAAAAATAATATGTAGTTTCATGTCCATATGTTTGGAGCTGTGAACCCCCCAGATCCTGAATTTCTGGTAAACAACTTGTAATGCTTGCAGCTGCTCTGAGCACGAGACCCTCGGGAGTTCCTGATGGCAGGGGAGTGGTTTCTGGTGCATTTGGCTGGGGCATGGCTATCAGTTAAGGATCCCTATAGAAGCTCCCCCTGGACACAATAACGGGGGCATTCCCGTTTCAAGGATGACCTGTGTCTCTGTGAGTCTTTGTGTGTTTAAATCTCCAGCCCCTTGCCCGGTTCATAAACTGTATGGTAGCGCATAGAGCGCAGACAGGCTGGTGTGCTACGTCCATACATGGATCCAGGGACGTGGACCTAACTGGGGGTGGTAAGGGAATGGGTCCAGGGACGTGGACCTAACTGGGGGTGGTAAGGGAATGGGTCCAGGGACGTGG